>NW_027468663.1:57050470-57052970 GCF_046254945.1 Alosa pseudoharengus | reverse complement strand
GCGGATTGCAGAGCGCGTCATGTGCTGCACTCTCTCCATTCTCTCTCTCGGTCGCTCTGGCGTGCACTGCTGGTGGCCGTGGCTGGCTCAAGGGCTCCGACTAGTGGTGATGGGAGGCCACTGTAGAAACGGCCAGTGAATTCCAAATGATGTGATGTTATTTTGGTGGTGATGTGCCAGCTGCCTTAGAACTTCAGAAATAAAAAAATAAAAAAAGAATTGACCAAATTTAAGCAGTTTTATCACAATTGAATTTATGAACAATACAATACAAAATATTTGTTATTATTATTTCTTCACTACCACATAATTCACTGTATACCTTTGTGTAAGGGAAATTTTGGTTTGAATCTTTTTTAACTTTTAACTCATACATGATTTAACAAGCACATAATGGTGTAACTAGATCTATTTGAAGTGTAAATCACTGCAGTGATATTTAATACTCCTTAGCCCAAGTTCAAAGACAAGCCACAGGGATCATCAGCAAACATTTAGGAATGGGGATGGATGAACATATAATGGCCCAGACTTCACAAGTACAAATATTGAACAGCTAGTCATTAAATTGCACGGCAACAGCAAAATGTTTCATGGTCATACACTCTCTAGCCTGCATCAAAACCCTCCTCCAAAAGAAAAATAAATGTAATAATGCATATTTAGAGATATTACATGCCTTATAACATGAAATAGAACATAGCAAAGCCTTCTATTAAAAGCATTCTATTAAAATTAGATGTGCTTTTGTCATGGCGCGCGCGCTCTTCCCTCATCTTCTATTTCTGGGAGATTCTTTCATGTTATCGGGATTCTGTGGAGCCTCTTGTGCTTCTCTGTGTTGGTGTTGTGGAGCCATAGATAGCGCTTGTAAGCACTCAGTGAGGTGGGAGCGCTTTATATCGTGGCTCTTTGGGCCCTCTGGCAGCAGCTAAATCTGCTCGTCCCATGAGAGAGGTGTGAGAGGTTGACATACGCGTTGTCACGGCAACTGTCCCTAAGATCTCCTCAGAGTAAAATGAACTTGTGTGTTTTAAATTGTTTCACATTTATTGTAGGATTGGCTTCTAGAATATTTTAATATAATATTCTTCAAACTTGAACTCAAGCTCAAAGCTCCACTTAAAACAATTTCCTAATTTAAAAAATACCTTGATTTGAAATAATGGTCTTCGAGTGTGATGTTTTTTTGGACTAATGGAATGTGAGTAATGAGTAAACAATAAGGAGATGAAACGTAATGACACAGATATGTCAACTGATAAATGGCTGAAGAAGTCTTCAGACTCCTCACACATGCCATTCCACATTTCCCAAAGAATGGCCAAGTCTACAGTGTAGTATTACATTTTTTTTAACATTTGTTAACAGAATCATGGCAGTTTCATGAAGAATTTACTTTTCAACAACTGTGCAATTATGCTATAGGTTTCTGAGTTCCTTTTACGTAAGCCAGTGGAGGGCTTTTTGACAGCTCAGCTGTTTCTGAGAATTCATCTGGGCAGGTCTGAGTCTTTAGGTTCTTTTCCAGATTGTTGTTGGTGTTTGTCTGTAATGTGGCACTCGGTGAGACAGAGAAGCTGAACTTGCATGAAAAAGAACTCACACGGGATCATTATCCTGCCTGAACAACCGGGAACACACACAACCACAGACTCTAACAGCTCCTGGATTATACTACACAACACACACACACACACACACACACACACAGATACACTAGTCTACAGCACACTGCACTACGGGGAGACACTTTGAGGAGCCCATTTATAATGCATAAAAACAGCAGATAAAAAGCAGTGCTTATCAGCGGCGCTGCCTGTAAACAAGGCCTGTTTGAATGTAAGCAAATGAGGGGCAGGTAGCAGCACACAATTCAAATATGAGCTCCCCTTGCCAAGCACATGGTGGTCATAAAGGTCTGCTAAGACTCCTCCATTCTAACAAGCCTGCTTTGCATTGACTGACATTTGGGCTGTCAGTGCTGAAAGCAGAAGGATAAAGACCACTCAGAGTGAAGCTACACTCGTTAGCCACTGAGAATAGGACCATAGTAGGATTTCCATGGAACGCCACCTGTTTTACTGGCAAGGCTGTTCAGGGAGAAGGATAATTTCATATTATCTGTCAATCAAAACAAATTCCTTCTATCCATATTTCTCACTCAATAATGCCACGTGACGGTGGGAACATAATATACTGACTTTTAAACCATTTGGTTGAAATGCCGCTCTCCTTACCTTGAGGACGAGGGCGAGCTCTCCGGGGCGCAGCTGAGGAACGGCTCTGAGTGATGCTGACCGTCTGTCTCCAGTCCCGCTTCAGTAAATGCTACAAAGTTTATAGCACAATACCAGGGGGTGGGGAGAATCAACAGTGGCTTATGGAGGAGGGGTGTGTGTGTGTGTGTGTGTGTGTGTGTGTGTGTGTGTGTGTGTGTGTGTGTGTGTGTGTGTGTGTGTGAGATGTTTCAACTTCAGTGTCTGTTTCTTAGATTTAT
>NW_027468663.1:57042970-57047970 GCF_046254945.1 Alosa pseudoharengus | reverse complement strand
GTTTGTCCTGGCTCTAGCATCACAGGCTGCTGGTGGCAGGCAGTCTGGGCTCTTGCTGTGTCCCAGCTCAGTGTGGGCACAAGTGTGGCATGCCGCGGGCTAAGCCCCAGTAGTGGCCGCGTTGGCGACGGCGGTGGCGTTTTGTAATGAGCGCAGGCGAGTTGTCAAGGAGGTGACGGACTAATGACACGCGCCAGCACACATGGCCCTGCTAAGCCCCACATGCCCCACAGGCTTTTCCCCTGCACTCCCACTCTGCCACATGCCCCACTCACTCACTGTTAGTTACTCTCTCTCCTCTCTCTCTCTCTCTCTCTCTCTCTCTCTCTCTCTCTCTCCCTCTCTCTCTCTCTCTCTCTCTCTCTCTCTCTCTCTCTCTCTCTCTCTTTCAAACCACACTCACTGTTAGCCCCTACTCTCTCAATTCAATTCAATTTAAGGTTGCTTTATTAGCATGACTGTAAGTACAGTGTTGCCTCTCTCTCTCCCTCTCTCTCTCTCCCTCTCTCTCTCTCTCTCTTTCACACCCCACTCACTCACTGTTAGTCCCCTACTCTCTCTCTCTCTCTCAAATTCAAATTCAAATTCAAATTCAAACAAAGCTTTATTGACATGACAAGAGCACTTGTGTTGTCAAAGCATACAAATCATAAGTAAGTTAGTGAGGAAACAAAGAGCATAAAAGTAAGTAAGAATAAACAAATAAAAAAGTAAATAAATATAAATAAAATAATAATAAAATAAATTGATAAAATAAATTATAAGAAATTAAATAATAATAATAATAATAATAATAATAAAAAGATTAGAAATGATAGTTCTAGATGAGATGGGATTGAATAGGATTTAAGGTGGTGGAGAGGTGAGAGAATCTGTTCTTGCGTATGTGCTTTCTAACCTTAATTTGTGGCACATATACACAAACTGAGCTGCTAGCTCAATTGTCTGTGTGTCTTCTCCTAAGAGGATTTTCATTTTGGAACTAGTATCTAGTGACATAAATTGTTTATTGTGTCTGCTAAATCTTACATAGAAGTCATTTCTCAGTAATTGATAAATGGGACACCTATGCAGAAAATTTATTTCATCTTCAACCTCCATTGTGTCACAGTACTTGCATAGGCGTTGATGTTTTTCTTGCCATGATTTTTTATGGCGTCCTATTTCTATTTGGAGAATTCTATTACTACTATTATTAATACTATTCCTATTTCTCTCCCTCTCTCTCTTTCACACCCCACTCACTCACTGTTAGTCCCCTACTCTCTCTCTCTCTCCCTCTCTCTCTTTCACACCCCACTCACTCACTGTTAGCCCCCTACTCTCTCTCCTCTCTCTCTCTCTCTCTCTCTCTCTCTTTCTATCTCCTGATAAGTAATCTCACTATCTCCGCTATGCTGCTTTCCTTCTCTGCTCTCTCTCTCTCTCTCTCTCTCTCTCTCTCTCTCTCTCTCTCTCTCTCTCTCTCTCTCTCTCTCTCTCTCTTCACACTCATCTCTCCATCTCTGCTTCTCTCTCTCTCTGACATCCCTCTGTCCTTCTCATCTCCCCCCCACCCCACACACACACACACACTTTTCTTTCTGACACACTGCCATGTTTTCTTTCTTCTCTCTCTCTCTCTCTCTCTCTCTCTCTCTCTCTCTTTGTCTCTCATCATGCCCCACCCTCTTAATACACACTGTTCTTTCTGACACACTGCCATGTTTTCTTTCTTCCTCTCTCTCTCTCTCTCTCTCTCTCTCTCTCTCTCTCTCTCTCTCTCTCTCTCCCTGACACTCTTATTCTGTCTCTCTCCGTCTCTTCTACTTGCCCTGTCTCCTCCCTGCTGCGCTGGCTTGCTCGGTACCATGTCTTGCCTGAGGTGTAGTGGAGACGAGGGTATTTATTTCAAGTGTGGCATTTGGAAACAGTTACATTCACTTGAAGGCAGCTGTCAGCTCTTTACTTGCAGGCAATGCATTTTCTCTTGCTACTTTTTCCCCCCATTTTTTTCCATTTTCCATTCCATATTTCCTGTCGCAATATAGTCATTCGCATAGTGATGCAGTCGTTTACAAATGCTCTTCAATCGTCACAATTTGTCCCTTGATTTAAATTATGTGGAATTGTGTAACCCAATTATGCCTGCCCCTTTGAAACGCATTCTCATCTCACCCTGGAATGAAACAAGTGCCCCCTACTGGTCAGAATAACACAGTGGAGCTGCTGTATCCGTCCTGTCAACAGCTCTGGGTTATAAATGATGTTGAGCTGACCACAGCCGGACTGGGGCAGAAGGTGTGGGTTTTCCACAGGATACAGAGAGTGGCTGGCCTGGCAGACAAGCCGCAATGACACACTACACTATATGCACACAAGGTGTCTAAGGCATCCAGGATGGTGAGCTCAGTAAGTGCATGTGTGCGTGTGTGTGTGTCTCTGTGTATGTCTGTGTGTGTGTGTGTGGGGGGGGGGAGAGTTTGTATATGTCTGTGTGTGTGTTTGGGTGTATGTGGCTCTGTAAATGTGGATATAAACGTGTGTTTGCGTGTACAGATGAGTGTCTATCTGTGTGTGCATGTGTATCTGTGCTTGTGGGAGAGTGGTGTGTTTGAATTCTTAAATTCTTGGAATCGGCAGCTGATTAGCTTTGTTATGTGACAGATGAGCCGATCACCCCGAGCTGGACAATCCCTAACAAAGTCATCAATACAAACAGCCTCCTCACTGGCTTTGTCTACACATCACCCGAGAAAATGATTGACGACCAACCTTTGGCGACACTGGACACCAAATCCCAGGACCCAGTGTCCAGCCTGACAGATGGATGCCCAAGACGGACTGGCACAGAGCTTATTAACGAGGGCTCCGCCAACACTTGTCTCTGACAACCCAGAAGATTAAGGCCTTTCAAAGCACGCTGAGCCTGGAGAAGAAGGAGAGGCGCTCTCGGCTCTGCAAATTAGAGGCTACTTCACTGGATTAACAACGGCCCGCCACGGAGGATGCCCACTGCTATTTATGTGCACGTTGTCGGCATTCTCTGTCAGGTTACGGGCACATTAACACATCCTGAGACACAACCCGATTCCGCACACTTTGCATGCCGATGTTCACGTTTTGTCGGACACAAGCACGTTTAGTGGAATCACTAAATTCTGCAGTTGAATTTGTCTAAAGAGATGAATAGTGAGTGACGGGAGGGACTCATCAAGAACAAAGAGTACTGCTACATTTCATCTGGCTTAAGAAAGAGGTGACAAAGAATTTGCAAAAAGTGCAAATTCTACTTGACAGCACACATCAGTTGAAAAAAGCCCTCAGGCTTCAGATGAATGGAGGATTCTCCGCAGTCAAGTACAGGTCAATGACCGAGGGCTCTGTTTTAAAAACGTCTCCCAAAATAATTTCCCCTTAGTCTCTCAAATCCCCCTCTCGCTAAATAAAACCGACTCAGCAATCCTGGCATTGCTGCGGTTCTCTGTCCCTCCTGCATTATCAAAAAGCTCTTCACAAGACTCTCTCTCTCCCCCTCTTTCTCTCTCTACCTTTCTTTCTCTCTTTCTCCCCTTTCTCTCTCTCCCCATTTCTCTCTCACTCTCCCCCTTTCTCTCTCTCTCTCTCCCCCCCTTTCTCTCTCTCCCTTTTGTTTCTGTGTCCTGCATTCCCAACCTCACTCGCACCTCATCCCCAAATCTCAGTCTTACGAGTGTGAGCAGGTGCTTTGTGCGGTGCCTGGGGCTCTTAATGCTGCTCGCTATGAGCAGAGGCTCATCATCATCATCAGACTAGGCTGAAAACAAAGATGGCGGACCCAACCCAACCCAACAATGGCTTTGATATGCCTGAGCTGCTTTGACTTACCCAGTGACATAATGGAGTATTAAAGCTTCTTCTCCTTATTTGGGCGTGCCCTCTGGTATGTGGCTAAAGGCATAGCAGTCTGCACTTAAGCGCAGTGAGGCTCGTTAAAAAGACGGCGGTGGCAGGGAGGTGCAGGGTGTTTTCCAACAACCCCCCCCACACACACACACACACACACACACACACAGACACACAGACACACACACACACACACACACACACACACACTCACTCACTTGGTGACACAACGTTCCTTTTGTGTCCATTACTTCAGAGAGTCCCTACTTTCATGTGTGTCTTACACACACACACACACACACACTTTGGGCAGTTAGGAATGCTGGCTATGCTCTGTGGACACACCCAGAGACTTACTGGACTGGACTTCAGTTGTGAATGTCCTCTGCTGTCGGGGTCTCCATTTCCATGGAGTGCAACGGAACCCTGACATCATCATGCATCATGAACTCATCTGGATGGCTAGGCCGCAGTTCAGGATAGACTAACTGCATGTTAGACTGCATGTGTCTATTCACACAAGCTCACACTAAATGCCACAAAAATACTCTGATAGTTTCATGATACTGTATATGGTCATGAGCAGGGCAGATATGACAGATATGCACACCTGTCATTCCAACTACCCCCCCCACACACACACACACACTATGCAGGTCAGACCACCCTGTAAACATTTGAAATATGTTTTCACAGCTAGACATCAGCAACTGTATTGACAAAAGACATGAATTAACACACAGGCAAGCCTTTCATTAGCACCAGCTGTGCTGTGCTGTGCTCATGTGAGTGTTCGTAAGGCTTTGGCATGGCTTCTCAGTATGAAGATTGGTTTGAAGTAAAACTCCTTCCTTCCTGCTACTTTAAACTGCACTTGTATGTGAATGTGACCCAAACTGGTGTGATCCGGGACAGATCCAAACCAGGACTGCCAGATCCAGAGAACATCTGGGCGATCTGGTCCAATTTCCAATTTCGACAGTCAATACACTGAGATGCCTTTGATCAGCCCAACCTGTGTGTGTGTGTGTGCGAGCATGCGCATGTGCGTGCATGCATGTTACAGTAACGAATGTTTAGCTGGGCTGTAATATAGAGGACCAGGCTAGCTCAGACCCAAACTCGTATCTGGGTAG
>NW_027468663.1:57010470-57040470 GCF_046254945.1 Alosa pseudoharengus | reverse complement strand
CCGGATAGCTCCTGCTACAGTCCTCATTCAGTATCCGGATAGCTTGGGCTGCTGCTACAGTCCTCATTCAGTATCCGGCTGCTACAGTCCTCATTCAGTATCCGGCTGCTACAGTCCTCATTCAGTATCCAACATGCTTGGGCTGCTGCTACAGTCCTCATTCAGTATCCGGATAGCTCCTGCTACAGTCCTCATTCAGTATCCGGATAGCTCCTGCTACAGTCCTCATTCAGTATCCGGATAGCTCCTGCTACAGTCCTCATTCAGTATCCGGATAGCTTGGGCTGCTGCTACAGTCCTCATTCAGTATCCGGATAGCTTGGGCTGCTGCTACAGTCCTCATTCAGTATCCGGGTAGCTCCTGCTACAGTCCTCATTTAGTATCCGGGTAGCTCCAGCTACAGTCCTCATTTAGTATCCGGATAGCTTGGGCTGCTGCTACAGTCCTCATTCAGTATCCGGATAGCTCCTGCTACAGTCCTCATTCAGTATCCGGATAGCTTGGGCTGCTGCTACAGTCCTCATTCAGTATCCGGATAGCTCCTGCTACAGTGCTCATTCACTCCTGCTACAGTCCTCATTCAGTATCCGGATAGCTCCTGCTACAGTCCTCATTCAGTATCCGGGTAGCTCCTGCTACAGTCCTCATTCAGTATCCGGATAGCTCCTGCTACAGTCCTCATTCAGTATCCGGATAGCTTGGGCTGCTGCTACAGTCCTCATTCAGTATCCGGCTGCTACAGTCCTCATTCAGTATCCGGCTGCTACAGTCCTCATTCAGTATCCAACATGCTTGGGCTGCTGCTACAGTCCTCATTCAGTATCCGGATAGCTTGGGGATAAAAACTTTCCCGCATTCTCTCTGTGTTGGCCCTCAGGCAGCGATAACGTTTCCCAGAGCACAGGGCAGAGAAGAGGCCGTTGTTGGGGTGACTGGGATCTCTGGTGGTTTTCTTTACTCTGGACTTTACTCTCCTGATGTACATTTCCTCTAGATTGAACCAGGGGCAAACTCCATCATCCAAATGAGTCGCCTCCTCTGCTATATCAGTGAGTCAGTGAGAAGAGCTGCACCAACACAGACATAACAGGTATCGTCTGATCCGTAGGAAAACAGAGATGCTGTGCCTTCATACTGTTTGATATGGCAAAATAGTGGTGGTAGAGCAAAATTGTTTGTATTTAAAAATGGAAAACCCACCACTATGCAGTATACTGTACACTATACTGTGCTTAAAATATACAGTAGAATAGAGTAGAAGATTTCTCAAACATTTCAACAAAATGTTGAAACCATTTCCATATACACTCATATAAGTAAGTATAAGTATATATACTCTTTTGATCCCGTGAGGGAAATTTGTTCTCTGCATTTATCCCAATCCGTGAATTAGTGAAACACACACAGCACACAGTGAACACACAGTGAGGTGAAGCACACACTAATCCCGGCGCAGTGAGCTGCCTGCAACAACAGCGGTGCTCGAGGAGCAGTGAGGGTAGGAGCCTTGCTCAAGGGCACTTCAGCCGTGCCTACTGGTCGGGGTTCGACACCGGCAACCCTCCGGTTAAAAGTCTGAAGCGCTAACCAGTAGGCCACGGCTGCCCAGTAGGCCACGGCTGCCCCATGTCCCTGCCCCTGCCCACTATACAGTACAGTACCAAGACTGACCAGAGCCCTAGTTTGGCCATACAATTTCGTACAAAGGGAACTTCAGCTACACAGCATCCATCCATATATCCAAAAAGCCAAGGTTCCACCACCTCAAAATCAGCTGGGTTTAGAGAAGCTCCACACAAACTAAACCAGCTGTCAGAGAAAGCTCTAGGCTGCATTATGTGTTCCTTTAAATGGGAAAAAAAATTCTCAGACAGTAAAAGCAAAAGCGCTATTTAAGGAGTAGTGTGTATGCCCCTCTGTTGCCTTACTAAATGATTCAGTAAAAGCGTAGCATACCTCAGAAAAAGGCATCTTTGAACTCCTGGAGAGCTTCCAGTAGATTACTTAACCCCTGCTGAACTCCATTCACTTCCTTGGGATCACAATGGCACTGATGCGATAACACAGTGCTTGTGCTGCCACCATGAGGACAGCCTCCGACTACAATCAGCACACACAAGTACTGTATCATACATAACTCAGTGTAAATGAGGACGGCCTCCGACTGCAATCAGCACACACAAGTACTGTATCATACATAACTCAGTGTAAATGCCGAGTAAATAAAAACTAAACTGACAGAGTTGTTAATAATGTGATGTTTACATGATGGCGCAATAACTGCCCCATCCGAGGCAAACAGATTGCTGACCTGAAACTATTATATTTAATAATATGCCTATTGGGTGAGTAAAGGTAAGATAAGTCTTTTTTAGAGGTGACAAATTGCAATGACCATTTTCAACATATTATGCAATAGTGCTCAATCTGTAAGCTTTCTTAGTATTGCTATTACAAATTAATATACAATATTTTAAATATAATTATTTGGTTCCCATAGCCCTAACAAACATAAATGTCACACAATGCATGTTGGGATACAGTAATGTGATCTTATCGTAACTCAAAGGGGAATTCTGGTCTTTTTCAACCTTACTAGTGTTATTAGGGACAATGACGAAAATCCATTCAGTATTGAGTTTGCTAGGTGAGGGGTGATTTGGGCATACAGTAGGTTAATGTCAAACACTCATTTTCAGGGTTCCCACCTATTTTCAAGGACACAAATTTAAAAAACTTTCCATGACTTTTAAATGACCTTGACAAGAAAATTCCATGACTTTTTAACTACAAAATTACGTATGCCACAGGTTGGAGCTAATTATGAAATGTGACTGGCCTACCAGCCAATATGGACTGGATCCCCACCGAGGGCCATGTGCTTCTCATTACCACAGTAAAGGTAAAAAGGCTGGATAATATGCAGGGATGGAAAACCTGGAATCATGGAAAACCTGGAAATTGTGAAATTCCTTTTTCGAGTCCTGGAGAAATCATGGAATTCAGTGAATGTACTGTATTGAAGGTTTTGGAAAAGTTATGACATTTCATTTGGTCATACCAAGGATGTTGGTAGCAGCATGCATTATGTCACAAAATGTGATAATTTCCTTATAAAAACACATTTTATCCTACTGAATGATTTGTTGAGCAAGAGACTTTCTAATGAGACACAGCACTCAAAGACTCTCCCGTAGAAATGTATGGGGTTAGTTCGTAACATCGTCTACACATATTCCGCCGCCAAAAGTTGACATGTGAATACATTGTGCCAATCATGTGTTGTGATCTCGCCGCTGGAGCGAGGTTGGTGTCGTGAAGCCTTGCGCATGCGCAGCTCTGCCCTGAAATAGATGCCCGATAAGGGCCCAAAAAGTGTGGCAATATGGCAGCCGAGTGGAGGGACTTGCCTAAAGGGACTTTGGTTGAGCATTGTCAGTGGTGGAAAACACAGCTTACTTTCATGATAGCCATCAAAGATATGCTTCCTTATGAACGCATTGCTGGTATTTGCAGGCTTTTGTCGTTTTTGTCCCTAATGAAAGTACTTACCCCAGGTTGAAAAATGCCGGAATTCTCCTTGAATGTTAGAAAAAGCTTTTCAGTAGTACCAGTGCTCCAGTACATAGTCACACAATATGTTCACTTGTAAACCATAGGTATTTTATTGTAGTCAATAAAAATAATGTTCAGGAAATATAATACAAAATACAAAATAAGTTGATTTACATTTAAATGAAGACAAGGAAGCTGGATAAGCATAAGGAAGGGCTTGCAAATGTGCATTAACTCTGCATGCAACACAACTTCAGTAATTCAGACCACACAGAGAAGGCTATGCAATCTGGCAGAGGGACACTGAGTTTCCAAAACAAACTCTAAACCCAGGATGAAGATGCTCAGTAAACTGGTAGTGGAATGTATGCAAGTGGACTAATTTGTCAAAGCAAACTGTGTAAAATGATAAAGTACCAGCTGGCCAATCCAGATAGATTCCTACAGTACTGAGAGACACGTGTTGATCTGGTGGCAGTGTGGCGATCAGTGTGTTGTCATGCCAGACAGTGTACTTGTCCTTAGCAAAAGTCATACTCCAAGAAATCTCATTCTCACCAAGTCTACTGTCCCATGTCCAGCCTTTCCTAGCAATGCCTTTGTATGCTACACCCACACGCACTCCACTAAATGACTTTGACAATTCAATCTCCCAATAGCACCGTCCAGATAACGCCTCTTTACAGAGCACCTGCTCACTATACTCAAATCTGTCGGGGTGACTCGGATTGCTTATAGCTGAAGTAACATGTTTCACCGATTTGTTATCTTCAGAAATATGTAGGTTTTGGTGAGCAGTGTTGGGATCCAGTGTGAGTTCACAAGCATCTGCAGACAGAATGAGAAAATCAAAAGAATTGTAAGATGACTATGTGAATGTAGTAAATAGACCTCAGTTTTCCATCACCTAAAAACAAAACATCCTAAAATGTAAACAACAGAGAATAAATAAATATACCCAGTTCAGCTCCTCCTGAACACCATGGTGACTAATATGTTATTTTACTTTATGTACTTGATGTGATGATCATTTCAAAGTGAGACACAATTACTTACATTTTCTCAGTCCTCGGTTTAACCGACGTGCACCACCATGACTGAACCTGTAGGGCAGTATTATACGTCAATGGAACCAATCAGTAATCAGTACAACGTGTATGAACATTTACATTCATAATAAAAAGTATTACTCACATGGCTTAACAAATATGAGATATAGTCACATGCAGAGGCGATTCTAGGGTCTGTGGGGGCCCTAAGCAAAAATTACTAGGGGGCCCTACCAACCAGTGTTCATCATCATTATGTTAGGCTATAAATAATCTGACACCAACCAAAATGTATTAAATAAAACCTTTTTTTTTATTCAAATGTTCCAAACATAGCTGGGCCTATAAAGAGGAATGGAAAGAAAATGTTGCGTTCACACTTGCGTTTGTTCACACAAATGCAAAGCCTGTGTATCTGATAGGCAACAACGCTGTCGCTGTTTGAAAATAATAGCCTATCATACCGCTACGAAACGCAGCGGCACCTTCAAGGTGGTCTATCTGCTCCAAGCAGAGGCACAAAAGCGCAACATTGAAGCGCTGGCCGAGGGAGGGAGTTCATGCGTTAATGTTTATTATCTGCTGTCTGTGTCAGTTTAAGGACAAGAAACGGTGCATCAAAGGGTCAAATATTAGCAGCCAAAGAGAATCGTTGATAACAGAACAAGTGACGAAAATCTTTGGCGGCACATGATTAATGTGATTAAAAAAATGAATGCGTGCTTGGTCCTTATCGCTTTGGGATTAATACAAATGCAAACATAATGTTAACCACCTCCTTGCTTAACTAGTTGTAACTAGCTAGCTAGCTCAAGTATATTGTCATTTAGATGTAGCAAATCATCATCTTTCTGCCAATTAGCATTACTATAACTTCATTAAATCAATGCCAAACTCTGATGCTGATCCGTCATCACTTTACACCCTCGATTGACGTTTACCACAGTAGCCTAAACATGTGTGGATTATTTGAACTCTTTTGAACACAGATCCGCTGTTTATATGCCATTGCATACATGTAGGCTACAGATGTACTGTTTGTACAACAGGACAGGAGCACGCACAATCACGTAATCCATCATTCCATCAGACGAAATTCTTGCTTGTCGCACGGAAAACGCGCTGAGACCATGTCTCGGGCCCCCCAGCAGCTCGGGGCTCCAAGCAGTTGCTTGCCTTGCCTGTTGACAAGGTGCGCCTCTGGGCACATGCAAATCAAATGTTGGCTTGACTTGGTTCTTCTTAAAAGTCACATATTTGAGCCCTTTTTCCACAGTTTCATAAAACATTCATAAAAGTCTTACTTTGGTCAAAATGCCAAAAGGAAAAGGCAGTACAACACTATTTTCAGCCCTGTCTAGAGCCCTGTTCAGAGCACCCTGTTTGTGTGTCTGTTCCTTTGAAAGCACAGGCATACTGCACGATGGCTTTGCTTTGACATTTTGGTAACAGGTCTTGAATTTTCCCTACTGTAGGGATCAATAAAGTATATCTATATATCTATCTATCTATCTATCTATGAGCTAGTGGGATAAAAGAAAACTTTTGCTCTTCTCTAGTCACGAATGGAGACTTGCTCAAGCTCACTGACCTAGGTAGCCCAAAAACAAATGACTGGGTTTCATTATTTTGGTGTTTTTGCGTCGGTATCCATCCCAGATACCAAAATACATAAGTAAAAGCCTTGAAAAAGTGAAATTTGCTGAACCGATTTGAGTTACAGTAAAGGACAGATTCCAAAGAGCCGAAACTTGAGATCACGTCAAAGCAAGCCTCCCTTACAGTGAATCCTCGTTCTCAATGACTTACTTCAGCTTCTCCAGCCTGTACTCTGACAGCTGTCTCTCTCCATCTTCCCCAAGATGGTTGTAGCTCACATCCAGCTCTCTCAGGTAGGCAGGATTTGATGCTAGCGCAGTGGCCAGGAAGCCACAACCCAGCTCTGAGATAAGACAACCTGAGAGCCTGGGACAAAGACAGGAAGTGGGACAGGCTCAGAGAAACAGTGAGGGAGAAACAGTGAGGGGAAAATAGGCAACATGAGAAATGAGGCATGGAATATCATGATGTGCATATCAAAAAGCTGAAAACCATCCAAAATATACACTACTGGTCATAACATTTCAAATATACACTCTTTTAGGTGTTAGCAATAAAGTTCTGTACAGGAACTCCTTCAGGACTGTTAGAAAAACATTCCCAGTGTCTAGAACTAATGTAAAGTACATACTACTGGTGAAAAGTTTTTTTTTAAAAACAAAATTGAAAACTGAAAATTATGAATTAACAGATAGGATAAGGGTAATGTAGTAAACTAAAAAAAGAGTAAACAAAGCTGTTTTTTTACATGTTTTACATTTTAGGCTCTTCAAAGCAGCCAACTTTTGCTATAATGACAGCATTTCACACTCTTGGCATTGCCTCAACCACCTTAACGTTAGACACTGGGAATGGTTTTCTACCTGAAGGAGTTCCCATACATGTTGCATGGGAACTTTTTTGCATACTACATAACACCTAAAAGAGTAGGTTTTTCAAAACATTTGACTGGTAGTGTATATTATACATATATGGATCTTTTACACGTTATTGTGCACAACCATGATGACATGAATTGCAATACTGTCAGTGCATCCGATTCTAATTATCTGACCTGCTATTACAAACCCTAGCTTCCCATCACCATCTTAGCCAAAGCTCAAAATCATAACTTTAAAAGACAGTTAAAATAGACAACAAAATCACAATGAACTAGTATGTTTCGACAGCTGCTCTAATTTCTGGATTACATGATTAATTAAAACCTTTGTAAATATAAATATGTGTCCTCTTGTAACTTTTACATTGACATTTATTCATTTAACAGATACTTTTATCTGAAGCAACTTACAAAATGAGGATTAACATTCAGGCTGCACTGCAAAGGACACCTAAGTGTAACAATGGATTCATACTTTACAAACACTACGAGACTACCAGAGGATGTGAGTGCAGAAGTTTAAGTACTAGCACCTTCAGAGAGGATGTAAGACTTGAGGATTCTAATAAATGGACTCCGAAGAAGTCGATTCATTGGCAAAAACAGACTACTGCTATATTGTGCATACTACTGTGCACATTCTGTGAAAAACAACCATGCAGCATTGCACCCACCTCAGTGATTTCAAATTGCAGCTCTCACTCTGCAGTCCGATCCGAAGGTGGTTAATTCCCCCATCACCCAGGTCATTATCACTTAGGTCCAATTCCTGTAGATGGCTGCTTTCTGACATGAGAACTGGCACAAGACTTTTGCAGGATTCTTCTCTGAGAGAGCAGCTAGCAAGTCTATGCATAGGGTACATAATATTAATGAATAAAAATTCTGACCAGAATTCATGCTAAGCAATTTAATAATAAATATTTCCTGTTTTATCCTGTTTAATCACCAGCCATGCCAGTATTTAGACCTACGAATAACATACACATTCTATACATTGTAAATTAAATATTTCTTCAATAGTCACTGAGCTGTAATGGTTCTTCTATGAGAGAGAATCTTGTGAGTTGATGGCAATAGATGTGTATATCATATATCTAGTAAACTAAATGTAGAACATAAATAATCATGTTAGTAAATGCTGAAAATGCATTGAGAGGCAAATCTATGATGTTTGAAGCTATACCACCACCAGCCATTATGAACATACCGTACCTCAATACTTCCAGTCTACAGTTTGAAGAAGCAAGTCCTTCACAAAGCTGCATCACTCCTGGATCAAAAAGATCATTGCAGCTAAGGTCCAGTTCTGTAAGCTGTGAATTTCTTGCCTTTAGAGCTGAGGCAACCACTGTGCATGAGGCGTCGGTGAGTTTACACCATGGGAGTCTGTGAATAATGGCAATAACAATGTACATTATAATAGTAATTCACCCACACCTGCATTATTATGTTACACCTAAAACATATCCTGGATCAATAAAAGACCATGTTAATCATTTCAATTCCGAAATTCACTTACTTTAATACATTTGTACTGACAATGCTTTTGACATTTTAAGAGTGTACGTACAATGCTTTTTTGCACCATTTCACCACAGGAACCAGTCTTCTACAGCCCTCTTCTGACGTTTTGTACATCCGGAGATCAAACTCCTCCAGCGGCTCCTCAGACATCAGGAGAAGGGAGGCCAGCGCCGAACAGTGGGCCGGGGAGAGGTCAGTCCTGCCACACATCCCGTGGTCCTTCATGTCTTTGTACAGGGTGGTGTTTTTCATTTCTAGCAAGCAGTGAAACAGATTGATGCATCTTTCAGGCGGAAGATTCTCAGTGAACTTCTCATGGATAGTCTGACACGCTTCTTTGATACTGTTTGAACTAGGTAATTTAATCTTCAATAGACCAAGTAAGAGTTCCTGACTGGAGTCCAATGACAGTCCCAGAAGGAAGCGGAGGAAGAGGTCTAAGTGTCCATTAGCACTTTTCAAAGCTCCATCCACAGCCATATTCAAAATCTCATGCAGAGGGACTTTTAGAGGTAATGCATCAAACCTGATACTGCTCAAAGACCTAAGCTTACTCATGTCCTGTTTTGCATATGCATAAAATACATAGAGAGCGGCAAGGAATTCTTGGATGATGGGATGAACGAAGCAGTACATTCTACTCTTAAAAAAGAAGGCGTCTTCCTGGCTGATTTCAGTCAATACACCAGAGTGCACTGATGTTTGTTTGACATCAATCTCACGCTTGTTCAGATGGTCGCTTGAAAACATAAAGTTTTTAATATCTAGTTCTTCAAGTGCTAACTTGGCCAATTTCAAAACATTTTCTTTGTGTCTGTCCCAAAGCTCGAACCTGTTGTCTTCATATTTATCATGTAGCTTCTTATTTTTTATTTTCATCTGAATATGAAGGAAGTGGATCAGCATTTCCGTCAGGGTTGTTGGGAACTCTGAGCTATTCATTTGCCACTTGCCAGTTATGTCCAACGTCTTGTATACCATGGCTGACATCCAACAGAAAAGTGGCATGTGGCACATGATATAGAGGCTCTTTGTTGTCTTTATGTGTTTAATGACTCGAGTGGCTAGAGTTATATCCAAGTTCTTCCTGAAGTACTCTTCCTTCTGAGGATCGCTAAATCCTTGTGCCTCCAGCACCTGATTAATGTATTCAGATGGTATCTGTCTAGATGCTGCTGGTCTGGAAGTTATCCATATTTTTGCTGAGGGAAAGGCTTCTCCTTTTATTAGATTTGTGATCGCTGTCTCCACTGTTTGAGAGTCACTTTGAGCTGGCAAAGTGTTTTCAAAATTTAAGTTCAACTGACTTTCATCCAGACCATCAAATATGAACAACGCACAATGTTTATAAGCATGTGGATCCTTCAGATCCTCAAGCTCAGGGTAAAATTTCATTAGAAGTCTATGCAAAGAGTAGGGTTCACCTTTAATCGAATTTAATATCCGAAAAGGCAGCAAAAACACAAAGTCAAATTGCTGATTTGATTGTCCTTCTGCCCAGTCAAGAATGAACTTCTGTATGTAGACTGTTTTTCCAATGCCCCCTACACCTTCTGTCAGCACTGTTCTAACATATATATCACTGAAGAGTTCATTGCAGTCAAATGGGGTATCTGGCCTTTTCTGTGATCTGAACTGCTCTGTCTCCATAACCTCATGTTCTGTATTTACTCCATCACATTCTCCCCTCATGATCTGAGGTGTTGTGTACATCGTGTTGAGCTTGCTCTTCTTTCCTTCCACAGATCCTTCATTCACAAATTCAAACTTCCTCCTCATCGCAGTCTTATGAAGGTGAGAGATTCTCTTCCGGTCCTGGACATTATCACTGTTTAGAGGGAGAGGGAGAAAAATCAACATTTACAACTTACATCTATCCCCAAAGTTCTGTTCTTATTTCCAAAACCTGTAATTCACAGGATAAAACATTATTTAAATATAAACATTAAAGGAGTAGTCTCCAATACTGGCAAATAGTTGTTGATATTTGACCTCAACAGCCAACAAAACACACTTTTCCTTTCCGTGCTACTGAGCACAAGCATGATAAGGCTACGCATTGTTGTTGATTCAGTAACAGACAGTGCAGCTCTGCCCACATGTGCATGCTGATCTTCACGTAGGCTTGAGGGCACATGCCAAACAGAGAGCTATGTGAGGAGAATTTTGCTGACTTTCACCTCTCATGGGCCAGACCAGATGTCGGTACCCACTCAAGGAGGTAAAAGTTGTAATTTTTGAACAGATCTGTCCGTAGACAATATTTTGGTTCATTATTGTGTTTGGTATCATTTTTAAGGGGACACTCTGAGCTTTCATTCAAGCTCTTTTGTGAATATGTAACTTTTTTCACCTTTTCCTACAATTTCTGTCTTAATCATCTATTTTCTTTTAGCCCTGTAGCATCAAGTAACATCAGAGACACAAAACACAACAACTGGAATACTGACATGACTCTAAGGATTCAGGGAATGTATAATTTGTCCATATTTCCGAATTTCAGCCTTACTAGCTTTACTGTCTTTGGTAGCATCTGTAGTTCAGGCACCTATCTACAATCTTTGGTTCAATTCTGCATTTTACAATGCTGACAATTGTGTGAATGGTCATGTGATTTGTGCAAAATGGTCATGTGTTCCACGCTTCAGGCAAACATGGGTGTGGACTGAGAATGTATTTAAAACAAAAGGACGCTTTAAAACGAAAAATAGTGTGGATGTACTATCATAAATTAGCCATGTATTTTTCTATGGAAATGGAAATGTTGTTCTCTTAGCCCAGGGATGGGCAAACTACGGCCCGCGGGCCGGATCCGGCCCGCCAAGCACTTTCATCCGGCCCGCCGAGCATTTCATTTAGGCTAGTTATCAGGCTGCTCGCTATTTTTTTCCTGCGATAGACGTTGGTTAGCTTTACTGCAAACTGCTTTTCACTCTCCTTAGATAACGTTTACAATGTCAATGTCAAAACATCATGTTAAATAGAGATAACATCATGTTAAACTAAGTTAACTCTTAGTTATCTCCTTTGCAGCAGATCTAACGTGAACATATGCAATCCATTTAATTGGGAACGCGTCTGCACTCACGAGAGGGAGAGAGAGCCGCAGGTTCCAGCTGGCTTGTGATTGTTGATAATTGATATCTCCTCCTTATAAGAACGTTTTAAAAGGAAATCATGAAGGCAACAGTAGTTCCCACTACTGACCATTTAAAAACTGTGAGAGGGCCCAGCCGTAGGTACAGCACTAGCCATAGTGGAGCAGGCAGAAGATCATTGAGAAATAAACGTGAATTAAAGCGACTGTCTTAAAGCGATAGTGTACAATTTATACATTTGTTAAACAGCATAAAATTAGCAGTATTTTTAAAACAAATTAGCAGTATTTTAAAACAAATACTTTTCATACTAAATTATAGGCTATAAAAAATGTATTTTTTTAGGCGTGTGTCGTGGGGGGGGGGGTTGTGTGGCCCGCCGGCCAATTTTCAAAACCCAATGTGGCCCTTGAGCCAAAAAGTTTGCCCACCCCTGTCTTAGCCCCTTTTCCAAGTGTGAATTCTGGATTTATAGCTTACTGTACCTTTCCATCATTGGATCCACATTCTCTTTTCCTTTCATCCAGGTCTCCACTTTGCTTAGAAGGTCATTCTGGCCCATTTTTCCGAGAATGTCTCTTGCTCCGTTCAGCGAGTTTTCCTTGCCGATATACTGTATCATTAGTTCTACAGTGTCTGTTGTGTCTGCTGCGGTCAGTTTGCCTTTTGGAATTGGTGTCCATCCACTGGGCAAGGATGATAAATTAGTCAGGTAAAATTTGAACCGCTTCAATTGTTTCTTGTCCAGAGCATCCAGAACAGAAAACAGGACCTCACTTTCATTATCCATGGTGAAATCCTGAAAAATAATGAGGCTTTATTAGATTAGATTGGTCGCCAAATCATTCATAATAAATTATCTAAACCCTGTTTCTCATGATACTACTTGTAATTTCTTGTCCATTTTTAACTCCAATAATAATAATATAATAATAATAAAATGTATTTATATAGCAATTCTCAAGCACAAAGCACAAAACAAAACAATAGCAATGATAACAATAATACTAATAGTAATAATAATAATGATAAAATAGTAAACTACCAAATATATATAAAATATAAACTACCAAACTACAAACTACCAAACACAAACTTAACTAAATAAAAAATATATATAAGTATACAGTATAGTACCCAAGACAAAATAAACAAACAGAAATGATAATGATGATAACTAGATGTACCGCGTAGCGGTACAAAATATGACCGCCGCTCAGTCCTGCACATCCATTCCGCGAAAATAAATCATATTAATGAATTTGTCTCCATCTTCTACTCCATTCCCCACTCTTGAAACTTTTGTGTATGCTTGTTTGGAATGTGTGTTTGCACACATTCCGCACACAAAGTAGCCTACTGGCGCTGCAAAGGTGAATAGATTTGTTTCTGGGCCAAAAAATCTGTAACATTGTTATAAAACCTTTAAAATCTCTAAACAATCACAAGTAGGGCAGTTCATCACAGTCCATCCATTGCAACTGGACTGATGAAAGGTACACCTGTAGGCTACATAGTATTTGGGAAAAGCAGAAGGTAGCAGCATAATGTATTTATTTATTTATTATTAAACAAAACAATCCCTGTCAGTTCCATGCAGTTTTCAACAGCTATCAAGAAGAGAGGTCATGTCATGGATTTTTGTGAATGTTTCTTCTTCTACATATGCATAAGTTTAGTCATCTAGTTCAAATGATATTCAGCTTTATTGTCAATGCACAAATTAAATACCAGTAGTCTAAAACAAAATGCCGTTTTTCCCAGTGGTGCAAATAACTGACATGTCCAAAGGGCCTTCATGAAATGCGTTGCGAGACTGTTCATACACATTTTAACGGGCAAAGTTGAAGAGCTACTCTCCGTTATTGTTTGTGCAAATAATATGCTGATTCATGTTCCCTTGCATTTTGCAACCATGAGGTCAATGGTTAAGCTCAATCTTTTGACGCAATCTTTTGATTTTCACCCAGCCTAGTCCATGGTAGGCGCCCGATAGAAATATTGTTTAATTTTGCGATTGAGATATCCACGCACTGGCGCCCCCCCTGCGACGTGTTCGCCCCCCGATTTTAGAGCTATTCTAAATGCAAAAATGCATAGAGGGTAGGGGTGTAACGGTACACAGAAGTCACGGTTCGGTTCATACCTCGGTTCGGACATCACGGTTCGGTACGAGTTCGGTACAATGGAGGGAAAAGCAAAACAAAAATGCAGAAAGCATTTTTTTTTGTACATGTCTCAGGCTGTACCACCTAGTGTCATACAGTCTCTTCCCTGAGCTATCTGCAACAGCCTGAAGTGTGTAAGATGTAGGCTAAACAGTACAATAAGTGCCCAGACTCAATCTGTAACTTGTAAACAAAATAAGACAATCAGCTATAAAACTGAAAATAGGCCTACAGCATCTCTTATTTCTGAAAGTGCAAATTACATAGAAAATGATTTTTAAAAATCCACTTAAGCAAGACCTTCAACATCTGTGTTTAGTTGTATATGGAAGGGTCTACAATTTGCCTCAATATTTTTCATTGTGTGTAAAGTAATAATCTAGCCTACTAACTGTGAAAATATCACATTATTTTGCCTTTTTTTAAAAAACGAAATTGCTCCTTTCATTTCATAAACAGACTACAACTAGAAGTCACGTGACTTTGCCCTTTGACGTTAACTCACCGTAGCATGGTTTGTTTATTAGCCTGGTTAGCGTTGTCACTTTATTTTACTGTCTGCACTTACACTACCAGCTCCTCATGTGAGAAGTTACAAGTTACCCCAACATAAAGGTAATTACCACCCGATTTACATAGCTTTCTGTCATTACGAAATCATTTAATTTAAGCCATAGGTTTTGGCCCTATTTGTATGTGTATCCAAAGGCTGCTGAAGCGCACAGGAAGTTTCTTTCCCCTCGTTTCAGTGATTGGTAGCCTACATCATCTGGGTGATGGCTTCGAATATGTGTAGCATTTTTTCCACTCACATACCCAATGCTGAACAACGCCGACACACAATTTCATCTTATCCACCACTCTTTCGCCTGTACTAACGTTACTGTAACTGAAGTTCTCAAACTTGCGATCTTAAAGAGACCAGCGGATCCTCTAACTCTTGTAGGTCTAACCTTAGTGCTGCTAATGACTGACGGACTCGACCGACGACCTGACAAAAAAAAACATAGGCGCCAATCAGAGCTTCAGAGCTAAGGCGAGGCTACAGATTAGCGTTAGGTGTCGCTAAAGAACTCCCGTAACTCTCGCTACTTAACAGTAATTGCGCATGACATTAATTAATCCGCACACGAGTTTTATGTATTTTTATACCGTGTATTCTCCGTGTAAATTCATGCACCGAACCGTGACGCCCGTACCGTTTCGGTTCAATACGAATACATGAACCGTTACACCCCTAATAGAGGGAGTTATGACAAAACCGTGACTGTTAACAAACTATAAGCTATATAAGGTAGGCCCTATGCTAGGCCTATTACACAACACAAATTGTCGCTAGGCTATGCTGGCGACCCAAATAAAATCTCCGTTGGAACCAATGGCTTACACCTTACAGTATCAAGCTGCCACCTCTTGGCGAAAAAGTTAATAGTTTTGCATATCAGTAATACATTTCACGTAGCTGTGAATCACGGAAAGGGCGAATGAAGTGGACACTTCTAAACGGAACCCAACCCACTGTACAGTAGCTCAAGGTCTGTGGCTAAAGCAGCCATAATGAAAGCGTTATCATTGTTTGGATACTTCACACACACGTGTTTTTTAATCGCATAGACTACAACTACCAAGCTGGAATCAAAGCACATCGACTCCCCTCTCACACCCTAAACACGCACTTCGAACAAACAAAAAGCGCCTCAGTCTCACGGAATAGCCATAGGCAAAACTTTATCTGACCCTTGTAACGTTGGTACTAAATCATTCATCGCAAAGAATGATTTTTGTAGCACGTGCAACAAATATGTGTAGGTACAGCCCTGCCCTGAATACATCTCAACGTGCGCTCTAAAACATCTGGTTTAAATGGAGATGTAGATCATCACGGTATCATAGACAGGTTATCTTTCAGGTAGCCTATATATTTTCCATTAAAAAACCATCACGTAGCGAACGTGTTGTGGCTAACTCACTTAGCTCCTGTTAGTAGCCTAGGTTATGGTCATAAGCAAATGAGATGACAGTCGAAAGATACAATTAGTGCTGTTATCGATTTGCTTGGTAGCTTATAAACGCATTTATGGTTTTCTACAAATACATCAATAATCAAATTGGCCTCCATCACTCAACCATGCTAACGGTAACATTATTTTACCTACGTTCTGCTATTGATAGGATTAACGTAGCCTACCTGCAGTAAAAAACAAGCATGTCCGATAAACATTCTCAGATTTATTTCGGCTTCAAGAGGAAATGGGAATTACATGTCATGCAGAAATCATCCTACCCTTAGACGTTCTCTGCGGTAAACTACTGTAGCCTACAGTCTTGTCCTTGTAGGAAGCATAGTGTCTTTCCAACCCATTTAAGATTAACTTCCAACAAAATTACGTCTCACTGCAACGATGCGCCATCTAGTGGACAAACGACTACTTATCGCCAATACTGGAAATGCAGCCATGATGATGATGATGAATATTTATTTTGGCTTTCTTTTAATCCTACTGAATTTGTAATTATGTATCGGCCGTTCTAATACCGATAGTATGTGGGTGCCTGTGTGTGTGTGTGCATGTGTATATGTGTGCACCACCATCTACAGGCCAATGAGTGTAGAGTCACTAAATGTACACATAACTTAATTTTTTAGACCCCCCCATGGATGAAATTCTACGAAACTTGGCATACCCCCAGAGAATGTCAGGTTAATCATACACATAAAATTTGGTGCAGTTCTGAACGTCTTTACTGAAGAGAGGGGCGATTAAAGCAGAATGATATTGCATTTTCATTTTTTACCGGGGGGGTGCAAATCACAAATGAGTGATTATGGGCTAAGTTGATGTGGGCCCTTGAGACCAACATACCATAAAAATTTCTTCATCCTCGGTGCCACGGTTCAGGTAGTTATTGAGGAAAAACTGCATTTTTTGGGTTTCGGGGGGCCCAGCGCGGAGGGGGAGTGGCCCCCGGGGACCAAACGAAATTTTTCCGTAAAAGTCTAGTGGGGCTACATACCCACCAAATTTCATGTGCCCCGGTGTTTCGGTGCCCCGGGTATCGTTGACCAAAATTTCAGGAAGTAGATGACGGAAAAAAAATAAAATAATAAAAAAAAAAAAACTTTGACAATCCCTATATGACCGCTTCGCTAGCTTCGCTAGCGGCGGTCATAATAAATAAGCAGTGACATGAGTGGAATCATTCACTATTTAAGGAAAGCAATTGTACTGTATATAAGTGGGTCTTTAGACTAGATTTGATAGCTGCAATTGCTTCGGTTCATCTGATGCCTTTGCTTCAATGTTATGGTGCTGAGAAATGTGCAGCAATAACACTGAAAACGAAAGGCCTACTAGTACAGCGCCTATGCCCATTCCTGAAGAATTAGCTCATAGCTCAATGACATGCAAGCCACCTGAACAAAAAAGGTAGGCTTTTATGTTCTGTATCAGGAAAACATGTCACAACCAAACATGATGCTTAGGCCTATCAGCATTCAATAAGCATAATTTAAGCGTGAATGCTTTTATACATATTGTTTAGTCCAACGGATCATAATGGGCATAACACTAACATCTGTTTTGACATAGGATTAAGCCTAGCCAAGGCCTATGTTTAATTGAGAAGATTGATGAAAGAAGATGGACGCTATTTTGTGACATGAGTTATGATAGGCCTATGAAATCTGCAGTTGCTTTACTTCCCAAAACAGTCGTCGTCACGCCCTGACTGTTTTTCAGTTGGAAGGAACAAAGATTGTTGTAGACCTTTGGCTGAAGTAGATTATTAGAATAGCCTATCTAGTGCTGCGGGAATTGTGGCTATTTTACTGTATTAAAAGCAAGTAATACAGTAACATAGCCACCAGGGTAGGAATTTCACGGCGGCCACGACGGCCATGGCCGTCGTAGCCCCTTGCGTTGGCCGTGAAGCCCCTTTGAAAATCATAGGTTTACAGGCCACGGTGGCCTTGGTGCCCCCTTCTTTCAATATTTTGCTTTGTGTCCTACTAATAGCGATTTTTATTTAGCCTGCGGCCTGTCAAAATAATCTTAGCATTCACAGCGCAAATTAATTTAGTCTTTTACGCAGTGGAGAAAGTGACATCGCAAAAAAATGCGTCCAAATTCACCCATTCTTCTCAGTTGAACTACTCGCGAAGTAGCCTATTCATCACACAGACATCACAAGTGATGTCACGTGAAAGAGCTTTTTCTCAGCTTTTAAACGATGTTAGCCGATAATTGCTGTGTTGAACGGTTCGCGAGAAAAGTAAATAATATAATTCAATTTAATCATACATTCTACTGAAGGTTTTGCGTCCATGATCTCCCTACCCATTCATCTCGGTGGAATACTTTACGAACCCTTCTTTTAACACATGACAAACCACATATCAGAATAAACATCAGACCTTACCAAACATAAAGGTGTAAAGCAGTCCCCTGTACAGTTAGCCGTTCCAGAGTAATCCAGTTTTGAATTTGCAGTAAATTTCGACATGCATTGATGTCTCCAAATTTGGGCTTTAAGTTTTACAATGTGTTTAAATTGTTCCACATGATTTCATAACGGGCCAAATACAACATAAATGTTACAAATATCGCCTAGATATTGGTAAATCAGAGGACAGCTGACTAAGAGTTTGTGAAAGTAGCCTGATCACAAAATGCTAAGCATCTAGGCTATGTGAGTTTCTTAAAGATGAGCTGTGCTTAAATTTAAATTGTCCAATACATGATTTCATAGCAGGCCAAATATAAAATAAATGTTATATATAGCCTAGATATCTGTTTTTATTAGATGATCAGATGATTTACAGTTATATGTAATATGTCATGTTTCATGTTTTTGTAATGTTTCATACAATGATGCAGGTCTACTGCAGTGAATAGGCTAAATACAACTTTGATAATTTTTATAGCCTACTACTGTATAGTTAACTTTGGCCTTGGTGCCCTGACATGTGGCCTTTGTGCCCCCCACCAAATATGCCCAACTGAAGGCCAAGTGGCCTTGCCCCCAGAATGGTGAAATTCCAAGCCTGATAGCCACAATTCCAGCTAGGCCAAGCTCTGTGTGTTCAGAATGCAGAATGGACGCACTTATTCTAGTCTCGTTTCGAATCTTTTACTGTTTATGTCGAATACGGACAGGTGTCGTTGGCATGTTGTTGAGGTCAAGATCCGCTGAATGTGTTATGGCTATTGCTGTGGTCAGACATGATGTAGGCTAGCCTATAATTAGCGCCATCCTTTAGCCGCTTTGCCGCCCTTGCGCGTGCCGCGGCGCGCTGTCGTTGGTATTTTGCGCTGAGCCCAGCGGCAAGCACAACAAAAATCTTTGGGACGTTACCTCCACCAAGAGCAACCTAGCGGCGAGCGCAGCGAATACCGTGTACAATGTGATAGCCCCTAGGCTACACACTAATCAAGTCCACAGTTGCGTGTTAAAACTTCCAGCTGAAGTAGCTATACTGCGGAGGTAAAATAGCGCGAACTGAGAGAGTTGCCTTCTCGGAGTGAGTGTAGGCCTAGCCTATATTTTCTTAGCTGCTATCAGAACGATAGGCTACCGCTCCTTTGCTACATGATCAAGTATTATTAGATGAGTGGGGGTTATCAGAAGCACCGGACATTAACCAGCAGGCCCATATGAGAATCACTCTGGTTCTCTGGTAGCCTGCGGTAGATGACGTGAGCCTGCCAAGTCGCCCACAAGTGAAAAAAGCGCGCTGTTTGCATCCCTGGTGCGCAGTGACTTGAGTCAGTATTGTCGTGCTAAATAGCCCAATAAAGAAAAGGGAGATACATGCTTAAAGTTAATATAATAGTTCTTATAACATTTCATTATTATCCAAACAATGTCACAACACTCACCTGTGGCCTTAGCAAAATCTCAGTCAAGTGTGGAGTCGGTCGGAGTAACAGGTCGAAATATGCGAAGAACAAATCAGGACATTCTTGGAATGAATAGGCCTAGATCTTAATTGAAGCAACTATCTGATTAAGCTAACTAGACTAATCCTTGACACCCCAAAGTAGGCCTTAAATAAAGTAGGCCTAAAATAAAGTAGATAAAATGGAGATCAAATTAAACGAGGTAAAATCGAGATTAAAGTGACCAGCGCCAGCCGTTACGCTCCAAAACGAAAGTAACTTTGGTTTTCCCGCTCTCTTTTTGAACTTGTCTTGTTTTCCCTCGGTGTTTTCCTGGGCAGCCTATCACTTTCCGGCCTATATTGCGCATTAGCGCCCTTCTCTGCATTGGAGCGTAACTGCGCTCTGAGCCAAGCGACTTTGAAGTCTAGGTCAGTGGTCTGTTGGCCTTATCTACCTCTGTTGGTTGCTCCCCAGTAGCCTAGGCCTAGTGTGTAGGAGATCTAATGTTAATTCTGAATAATTGTCTATTTAAAATAGAAACATAGATTTAGACACATAGCCTTTAGGCCTAATCATTTCTGGGTGATTATTAACCTGGTTAGAGGTCGGCCATCATTTGTCTTTTCTTTGCCTCTAAGGGACTTTAGGCCTACTTTGTCATTATTAGTCCTTTTATAACGGCCTTTGGGTAACAAAGCAATTCAATTACATTTTAACTTGTGAACAAACAGAAACACATTCTACTGAATCATATGTCTACAGTCATAAAGATAACAGCTTCCTTGGTCTCTCAGTTGCAGAGTCCACAGTTCATTCCTGCCATTAGCCTACTCATGCTGGCTTTCCTGAGCAGTTACAACCTTCACACGTCCAGAGAATCCTCTTGCATTGCTTGCTACGCAACATCAGAGCGCCTTTGATCTGCTGAGACAGGTTCTTTTCAGCTGGGACTGTTTTACAGGAGGAACAACAGACTGGTGGCTGTGTGGTTGGTCTGTACGTTCTCTAAGGAACGAGAGGTAGCTGTGTGGTCGGTTTGTACGTTCTCTAAGGAACAGAAGAATCAGCGTGTGAAAGTGGCGTAATCGTGGAGAACGTAGAACATGACATGGACAGCACTGGGAGAAGTGTATCGGTGCTGAGGCTCAGGTTTTTAACTGTGCTTTTTGTCTTCTTCTGCCCTCATTCTAAATGCGTGTCAGGTCAAACAACTCTATCTCAGAACATTTGGGTATGTATGTGTAGGCTGTGTGTAATTGTGTTTATTATTTAGTTATATTGAAGTTAGATATATTTTAATATGTTTGACTGAAACCAGTGCTCTGAATTTTAGACTCACAGTGATGGCTGCAGAGATGGGAATGAAACACATTGCTCTGGTAAGTGATGACTATGTTATAACATTGGAACCAACTACTAGACCTTCATCATAACATATGAATATCTGTTCGTTCATGGTAACAAAAGTCTGAGTTATCTGAACTCAAGTAATTTTGTTTTGTTTTGTTTTTCTGTAGAGTGTCAGCCATCGGCTCCCTTCGCTTTAGCTATTGGAACCCACAACATCACCTTGTCCTGGAAGTCTCTTGACCAATCAGATGTGGTGTACATACCACAGTGGACTGGCCCCAGCCTATCAGGAGTCTGGACATACAAAGAGGTTTGCATAAAGCATTTCTCTTTGACCATTTGAATACAATACCACATTTTTACAGTAAGTGTAGGAAAACACATTAACTAAAGAATTGTTTGTTGATCTATTTGTTTGTTTTGTTTTGTCTGAACTCTCTTGAAACCTCTTAGAACACAACAGCACCACCCTTCACAGTCGACAAGCTGCAGCCCTACTCATGGTATAAGTTCAGGATTTGGGTGGTGGTTTGCCAACAGCTCATCTCCTCTCCTGAAAGCACCGTGTATCAGACACAGCCATATGGAGGTACTCAGTTTTAATCGGTTTGTCGTTGTTACAGGTATGTCAGGAATTAACTCATGGAATCAACAAACTCTAGATGATGAACTGTGAACTCTTGAACTTAATGAACTGTTAATTATCGTCCAGATGTGTCAGGGAAGTGCAGTAGGACCCAAATGCAAGACTCCAACAGGCAGTATAACGGACAAAAACGATTTATTTTAACACAAACTTACAAAGAATTACTTACATACAAACAGGACTTGGGCTAGACCAGGTGAAACAGGGAGACAAGCCGACAAGGAACAGAGAAACAGGAGGATAGAAATACACATACCAATTAACAGAAAGACAGAGGACTGGACGAAACCAACGAGACTATAGCAGGGAACAGGTGAGGAGGCAGAAACGGAGGGAAACTAACAAGACAGGAAGCACAGACCAAATAAGGAGATGGGGCGGAGACAAAGACAGGTGACAGGCAGGTAACACAAAGCACATGGGAAACAGGCAAAAACAAACACAGGACAATACACAAAATGGCCACCAGGGTGGCACAAACTCAAAGGTCCGGGCCAGATCCTGACAAGATGGACATTCACTAAAGCTGAACTCATGAAAGCGTGAGACCATATTTAAGTAATATATATGTCATGATTGTGTGAAATGTTTTGCAATGCAGTATGTTTCAATTCCTGCATTCCCCAGAGAGGCTGGAGTTCCTCTCTGTCTTATTCTCCTGTTACAGACTTATAGTGGGGAAAAAATAGCTTCTTGGACTTGCCATCAGCTCTAGGCAGTGCAATGCATTTGTGATATTATTGATAGCACAGTAAATCAAAGCCCCTTTTTGTTGTCCAGCCCCTGCCAGCGCCCCAGTGCTTGAGAGTGTTGAGAGCGTGTCCAGTGACAGCGTGGAGCTCAGCTGGTCTCCACCTGTCCACCCCCGAGGCCCCCTAGTGGGCTACAACATCAACCTCACCAGCCACGAGGACACGATCAGCATGACCACGGGAGGAGACATCCTCACAGCCACTGTCTTCCCTTCCACTCCAAACACAACATACAGGTAGAGTTGAGATTTTTTAAAAAACATTTTTAGTTTTATCTCAGATAAAAATTAGATTGTACATCGCAATACACAATGCACAAATGTTGTCAAGAATTATGTTTTTTATTATTATTATTATTATTATTGTTCACCAGTGTGACGGTGAATTAAAAAAAACTACGATGAATGTGTTTTTTTATTCACTGGTTTGACGAGAATGTTGTAAAATGAGAATTCTAAAGAATATCTGGATTCACATGGAATGCTAGAACCCCGCTGAAATGAATCCATGGCGATATCTTGCCGTTGGCTGAAATGCGTATGTACTGTATGAATTTGTTGCAGTGTGTCTTTAGCTGCGGTGAACAGAGAGGGGCAGGGTCCAGCAGCACAGACCACAGTCACAACACCACAGAGAGACGGTGAGCTGACCCCAATAAGAAACTAAAACCAACTGACTGTAATAACTGTGACAGGCTGGTAATCCTTGTGGTCCGAACACAAAGATGTCAACCTATTGGTCCAATCAGTATTCAATGTGTGTCTTTCTCTGTGGTGCAGAGCAAAGAGGCTACCGCTGGATGATAGTATCCAGACTGAAGTCCCTCAGGAAGAAGGAGGCTGATGACTTCTATTTCCCTGCAGACTGTCTCTCTGACGCACTCATGGAATTTAATATCACAGGTCTCTGCCTCAATCTCTCCCTTACTCACACTCCTTTGTGACTTTCTCTCTCTAGATCTGTTCAGCATCAGTTGTTCTGCCTATTCCTCTCTATTGTGAGCTGAAAACCAATGGGAAAATGAAAAGGAAATTGATAGAGTGCTTTATTCAGTATATGGTTGTCAAACTGTAAAACCACTCTATCCTATTTCACATTTCTTGCATCTTAATGAATCCTAACGTGATCAAGTTGTTTTTAATATAAACACGCATTACAGGTGTGTCCATCCACCAGAGCTCTGGGCAGCTGTATTTCTCAGAGGGAGTGCACATCTGGTCGAAACTTGCGGGTAACCTTAGCAACCCCTCTGACCTGAGGCTACTGCACTCCTCCACCCAAGAGGTCACAGGGCTGTGTGTGGACTGGCTCTATGAGAAACTCTACTACATCTCTGGAGGGAAGGTAAGGAGCTGTTCTCTATGAGAAACTCTACTACTTTTCTGGAGGGAAGGTAAGGAGCTGTCCTCTGTGAGAAACTCTTTTTCATTTCCGACTGGCTCTATGAGAAACTCTTCTTCATTTCCGACTGGCTCTATGAGAAACTCTTCTTCATTTCTGACTGGCCCTGTCCTATCTGCACAAAATGTTCACAGCCAAAGTTCTAGCCTTGTATGATTCGTTTTTGAAGGCACAAATAAAGAAAGATTTTGTGGTTAAACCTTTAAAACACACACTCTGTTATCTTGCAGCCATACTATATCATAATTGTGTAACACAGTAATTGTGTGAGAGCATCATCCCAACCTTTACCCTTGCTCATTTTTTCTACCAATATGAATGATTGCATGGCTACAATATTTTTTGTGTGGTTAATACATACTGTATGTTGGCTAAGTGTGACTCATATGTGAGTTGTAAAACCACTCTGGGTGCAGGTGTTTCGCTGTGGTTTGGAGAACTGTTCAGATCCAGTTCATCTCCAGCTCTCCAGTCCAGGCTTTCCAACCAGGATCAAAGCAGATCCATATAATGGGTAAGAGCTTTCCAACCAGGATCAAAGCAGATCCATATAATGGGTAAGAGCTTTCCAACCAGGATCAAAGCAGATCCATATAATGGGTAAGAGCTTTCCAACCAGGATCAAAGCAGATCCATATAATGGGTAAGCACATGCTGACAGAGCACATGATCGTCATCAGTACAGTCACTGCTGCATCACCACCACCACCCTCACCACCACATCAACATCGTCATCAGTACAGTCACTGCTGCATCACCACCACCATCATCACCACCACCCTCACCACCACATCAACATCGTCATCAGTACAGTCACTGCTGCATCACCACCACCATCATCACCATCACCCCCACCACCACATCAACATTGTCATCAGTACAGTCACTGCTGTATATTTGTTATCACCATCATCATTATCAGTGACTTATCACTATATCACCACCACCCCCACCACCACTTCAACATCGTCATCAGTACAGTCACTGCTGTGTATTTGTTACCACCACCACCATCATCATTATCATTATCTCCATCATCATCATCATCAACACCACTACCATCAGCGTCATTATCACCATCACCACCACCACCATCATCATCATCATTATCACCACCACCATCATCATTATCACCACCACCATCATCATTATCACCACCACCACCATCATCATCATCATTATCACCACCACCATCATCATTATCACCACCACCATCATCATTATCACCACCACCACCATCATCATCATCATTATCACCATCATCATCATCATTATCACCACCACCATCATCATTATCACCACCACCATCATCATTATCATCACCACCATCACCATCATCATTATCACCCTTACCGTTATCACCATCACCACCATCACCATCATCATCGTCATTATCACCATCACCACCACCGTTATCACCACCACCATCATCATCGTCATTATCACCATCACCACCACCGTTATCACCACCACCATCATCATCGTCATTATCACCATCACCACCATCATCATCATCACCACCATCATCACCACCATCATCATCACCATCATCATTATCAGTGACTTATCACTATATCACCACCACCACCACCACCACATCAACATCGTCATCAGTAGAAGCATGGCTATTACATTTGCCCTCTCTACCATCACTACTACCCTCACCACCGTCACCCTTTCTTCCCTGTATTATCTCCAGTTGTCCATCACAGTCTCAGCTCACACAACATACAGTATTTGCTGTGTATGACTAAAATGTTTCAGTAAAGGACACACCATTATGGTAGTTCTGAGATAACAATAGAAATGGGCTATGGGTAGTTAATGTTTAATGATGCTTCAGATGCATCCTGTAACAACCGCATGCTTATATAGATAATGTAGTATTAGTAATTAATTTATTAAGCGCCATAAATGATCATTATACTAATATGCATATGAATTCCTTTCCTATTCGTAGGTGGCTCTTCTTACTGTTTCATGATGGGATATATCGCACTGTGTTGCCAAAGCTCGCAGGGGAGGACAGTCTGAACGCGGGTTTGGTCATCCACAGTACCTCACTAAATGACTTTGTGGTCAGCGTCCAAAGCAGGAAGCTACTGTACTTCCAGAAGGAGATCCGTTCCCTGTCCACTGCGTCACTGGACGGCTCGTTGCCCGCCATCCTGCTGTCGGACATCAAAGTTGTGGACACTGTGCGGAGTCTGGCGTACGAGGACAGCCAAGTCGTGCTCACCGATGGTCTACAGCTCTGGCAGCAAGTGAGTCTTGATGGCCTGGTTAGGTTTAACCAGTACCTGATGGACTGTGCCTTTGGCCAGTCCACCTCAGGGGGCTTTGACAACCTCCTCTACAGCAGTCCCTCGTCGCAGCCGTACCCAGTGCCCAGGAAGCCCACGGACCTGACCGCCCTCTTCGGGTCCGGGAGGGCTAGTCTCAGGTGGAGGGAGCCACAGCTAAGAATGGGAGCAAGTGAGTGAAGCAGAGCAATGCTAATGCTAACGCTAGTGGAAACTACCCTCTGGTATCACTTGGAGAAAAACAAATGAAAATAATAATAATAATGAGAACATAAACAATAGGGTTCCCACAGCTGCACTGCTTGGACCCATAATGATGGCAGGATACTATACTATATTATTTTGAGTTTGTTTTGTTTCTGCCATGAAGTAATATTTGGATTAATTTATAACTTGAATGAATGAACGAATTTGACGATAACGTTGAAGTACTGGATTGTTTATTTTACTAATGTGCTTGTTCATATCAACCAGGCCCATCTGCGTGGCAGAACTGGACCTACACTGTCACTGCGTCCACAAGTGGTTCTGTGGTCAGAACCTACAGTAATATCACCACTACACAGATGGAGGTGACCGATCTGCAGAGCTCCCAGCGCTACACTCTCTCGTTGAGGGCCAAGTCCCCAGGAGGCCAGTCCTCATCGGTTCTGTTTGAGGGAACCACACTGCAGAACGGTGAGTTGGTGGAAAGTCATCGGTTCTGTTTGAGGGAACCACACTGCAGAACGGTGAGTTGGTGGAAAGTCATCGGTTCTGTTTGAGGGAACCACACTGCAGAACGGTGAGTTGGTGGAAAGTCACCCTCAGATGCTGGTGTTGTGGGATTCTACAATGTCCTTATTTGAAATGCTGTATCAAACCAAACATGTACTTTTGGGACATTTCTTAGATAGATGGTTTCATTAGGGAAATGTTATACATTCTTCATTTCATTTATTTTTATTCTTATTTTTGTTCTTAGAGAGTAATATCCCATACATAGTTGCTGCAAGGAACAACAGCCTTTGGAAGCAAGAACTGGATGGATACGACTTTACCGAATCTCTGGCTTACAATGTCACAGCAGTGAGAGGTAGCAAACACACACACACACACACACACACACACACACACTACAAAAGTGCAGACGCTGTCACATTTCCCCATACATCTATGAAAACTCATTACAGCTGACACAAGCAGGTTTAAGCACTTGAGAGTATTTTACAGGGGGAAAAAACTGCTCTCTGGAGTGTCTCTGATACACAGTATGTGCTCTAGAAAAGCATTACCACCGTTTAGAGAATCCTTTGGCATCTCACAGACATGGACTGGTACAACGACACGGTCTACTGGGTGGACGGCAGTGGACACATCAGCTTCCTGGAGCTGAAGGACGGCATGACTGGTCTGAACGCCACAGCAGTGCCAGGCGCAGTGAATGCTGAGGTTGTGGCGTTTGATTGGCTGGGCACCCACCTCTACTGGAGCTGCAACTCCACGCAGGTACTGTAGGTTTAGGCCACGTCCACACGTACCAAAACAATCCCCCCCCATCTTCCCTGGCATCGTTTCAAGAATATTTGCGTCCAAACGGATCTATCTCAACACGACTCAAAACGTTACTTTATATTCCAGGCCGTAGTAGCAGTATGGTGCAGTATGGTAGCAGTATGGTGCTGTCTGTCTGCTGACAGGGGCTGTGTCTTTCTGCCCATGTAGAAAAGGTCTGTTGAAAAATAAATAGAAATCACACTTGTCATATACATATACTTGTATGATAAATCTGTGGCAAAGAGCTTGCATACAGCACATTTCATTCTTACTGTAGTTCAACAAAGTTACAGAACACATCCTTTCAATGTGACTGAATCAGATCTGTTTTTCAGAGTTGAACTGTGATCTGGGTCTTCTCTATTGTGATACAGTACACTTAGGCTGTGTCCGGAATGGGAAAAAATGCTGCCTTTTAAGATATCTAACAGGGGAGCGAGGCATCGACGTATGTCTGAATCAAATATTTCTGTGAAATGCTGCCTTTCAAGATACCTCTGTTTTGCTGAATTTTGAAGGCAGCGTAGATGTATCCTTCATGCTGCCTTCAATGTCCAAAATTCAATTTAATTGTGAGCAGCTATTGCTGAAGTCGAATGTTACATTAATCTGCTTTCTGGTATCTTGACAACGGTGTTCTGTGTTGCTATCTTGCTAGGCTGTCCGAAACAAAGTTGGTAGCTGGTACCTTGATGCCTGCTACGGCAAGTGACTCGTTAGAGAGCTGAAGGCAGCGAGACAGCAGACAGCTCCCTTCCGTTTCGGACAGACCCCTAGTATCTGCTGCAACTACAGGAAATGAACAATGTGTGACATACAGCAGCATCTTTACAATATGAGGGAATGGATGTGAGGACTGGTACACTTGTTGTTATTGTAGTTCTGCATTGCTGTTCTCTATTGTACTTCTCAGAATTTGTACCAAATCTGTTTTTAGAAACCAGCTGTAGCCTGGACACTTGTAGCCTGGACACTTGTCTAGTTTCCTACAGCAAGCCTCTTCTCTCTATCATAGCAAAAGCCCTGCTTCTACTGCGGCCACAGGAAATGAATAGAGATTGGCATCTCGTGGCATCCTTGTGTGAAGGAAGGAGGGAGTGTGAGGCTATTCTTAGTTCTTATTGCGTCTCAGGCCACCAAGTCCTGCAGTCTAGGTGCAGTCTAGCCTAGTCTTACAGTAGACCTAAATCTCTAGGTGCAGTCTAGCCTAGTCCTACAGTAGACCTAAATCTCTAGGTGCAGTCTAGCCTAGTCCTACAGTAGATCTAAATCTCTAGGTGCAGTCTAGCCTAGTCCTACAGTAGATCTAAATCTCTAGGTGCAGTCTAGCCTAGTCCTACACTAGACCTAAATCTCTAGGTGCAGTCTAGCCTAGTCCTACAGTAGATCTAAATCTCTAGGTGCAGTCTAGCCTAGTCCTACACTAGACCTAAATCTCTAGGTGCAGTTTAGCCTAGTCCTACAGTAGACCTAAATCTCTAGGTGCAGTCTAGCCTAGTCTTACAGTAGACCTAAATCTCTAGGTGCAGTCTAGCCTAGTCCTACAGTAGACCTAAATCTCTCTGCCAAGTCCACCTGCAGTCTAGGTGCAGTCTAGCCTAGTCTTACAGTAGACCTAAATCTCTAGGTGCAGTCTAGCCTAGTCCTACAGTAGACCTAAATCTCTAGGTGCAGTCTAGCCTAGTCCTACAGTAGATCTAAATCTCTAGGTGCAGTCTAGCCTAGTCCTACACTAGACCTAAATCTCTAGGTGCAGTCTAGCCTAGTCCTACAGTAGATCTAAATCTCTAGGTGCAGTCTAGCCTAGTCCTACACTAGACCTAAATCTCTAGGTGCAGTCTAGCCTAGTCCTACAGTAGACCTAAATCTCTAGGTGCAGTCTAGCCTAGTCCTACAGTAGATCTAAATCTCTAGGTGCAGTCTAGCCTAGTCCTACAGTAGATCTAAATATCTAGGTGCAGTCTAGCCTAGTCCTACAGTAGACCTAAATCTCTAGGTGCAGTCTAGCCTAGTCCTACACTAGACCTAAATCTCTAGGTACAGTCTAGCCTAGTCCTACAGTAGACCTAAATCTCTAGGTGCAGTCTAGCCTAGTCCTACAGTAGACCTAAATCTCTAGGTGCAGTCTAGCCTAGTCCTACAGTAGATCTAAATCTCTAGGTGCAGTCTAGCCTAGTCCTACAGTAGACCTAAATCTCTAGGTGCAGTCTAGCCTAGTCCTACAGTAGATCTAAATCTCTAGGTGCAGTCTAG
>NW_027468663.1:56970470-57005470 GCF_046254945.1 Alosa pseudoharengus | reverse complement strand
ATCCCTTCAGTGGACTTAAAGTTAGACACAAGGGTGGCCGTCAAGGTAAATAACACAAAGGAACACATTTAAATCCAATTTGAGTTCATATACAAGAAGTTCAGTCCAAAGAGCTTATATGATTCGTTTGGGTATGGTGGTGTACATTTGATTTCAATGACCTTCATTCAAACCATGATGATGTCCATTATTGAGCAGACCCTGCAGGAAGGAGCCACAGATGATGAAAAAACAGACTTTTTGAAAGAGGCTCATCTGATGAGGTAGGTGGGAATTCCTGTTGTTATTTTCTGTCTGATGTTCAGTGTTGATAAGATAATTAAAATAAATGCAAACCCAATGTTTATGTGCAACTATCGGAGTGTGTGTGTGTGTGTGTGTGTGCGTGTGTGCATGTGTCTGTGTGTGCGTATGTTTGTGTGTGCATGTTTGTTTTTATGCATGTGTGCATACATGAGTGAGTTTATGGATGATCGATCACAAGCTAACCTTCATAAGCCAACCTTCCCACCTTCATAACATGCTGCTCCCCCTCCCCCAGTCAGTTTTCCCACCCCAACATCCTGCGTCTACTGGGCGTGTGTCTGCTGAACGAGCCGCAGTACCTCATCCTGGAGCTCATGGAGGGGGGCGACCTGCGCTCCTACCTCATGGGAGCACGCCCTGCTCAGGTGAGTGCCTCCCCACGCACTCACAACCATATCTCACTTCATTACCAAATGGATTTTAAAATGCTCACTCGTTATTGACAGGAATATGCATGAGGTTGGCACTCAGTATTACCATCAGTGCTTAAATGTGATGAGATTCCCCTTGGGTAGTAACATCACAGGGATTACATCCGTGCTCACAAAATGTCTGAAAGTAAAACTGTTTTTAATTAATTCAGTTTATGAGTATGGGAATATGGTTATGCTAATATATTCTCCATGATGTGTTTAATTCATGGATGTCAGGACCATGGGCCACTTCTTAATCTGGGTGATCTGATGGATATCTGCCTGGATGTCGCTAAGGGATGTGCCTACTTAGAGAAAATGCACTTTGTGCACAGGTGTGATTTCAATAAGTACAATTATTAATAATAATCATTATACCATCACGATTAAATGAATGTGATGTGGGATAATATGTAGCGTTTTTATTTCTAGCAATAAATACAAGGAGTATAATTGTAGCTTTTATATTTGCTAGCTGCTATGTTGGCCTCCCGTCACTGCAATTGAAATATACGCTCTACTCAGGGATCTCGCTGCACGGAACTGTTTGGTCTCTGTCCAAGGCTACACAGACCCCGAACGTGTTGTTAAGATCGGAGACTTTGGCTTGTCCCGCGACGTCTACAAGAACGACTATTACAGGAAGAGAGGAGAGGGCCTGCTTCCTGTTCGCTGGATGCCTCCGGAGAGCCTAACAGATGGCATGTTCAATAAGTACTCAGATGTATGGTGAGTGTAGACTGTTCAAATAATTCTGTAATAAGAAATAACTTGTCCCTGTTTTTAAAATGTCATGTACTTGTTACAAAGCACTGCAATTCTAACAAAGTGTAGTTCTACTGAAATGCAGAAGAATATGTTAATTATTTTGCTAAAGAGCTCAGCATATCAGTTATTGTGATGAATGCATAAAGTTTCCCAGTGATTCATTCACCAACAAGCACCGCACTCTGGCTGACGCTGCAAGAGCACAACACAGATTCGAACTTCCTCAGTAACTGACCCAGGAACAGATCACGCCACTGTAGACCTCACAAACAGAAACAGTGTGAACAGGTTGAGAATCTGTCAAGACAGGCCACTGTTTCCTGTAGTGCTGCCTCCCTCATGTCTGTCTCATGTCTGTCTCATGTCTACCTCATGTCTGTCTCATGTCTGTCTCATGTCTCTCATGTCTGTCTCATGTCTACCTCATGTCTACCTCATGTCTGTCTCATCCTTCCCTCATCCCTCCCTCATCCCTCCCTCATGTCTACCTCATGTCTACCTCATGTCTGCCTTATGTCTACCTCATGTCTACCTCATGTCTGTCTCATGTCTACATCATGTCTGCCTCATGTCTGTCTCATGTCTGTCTCATGTCTACCTCATGTCTGTCTCATGTCTACCTCATGTCTACCTCATGTCTGCCTCATGTCTACCTTATGTCTACCTCATGTCTGTCTCATCCTTCCCTCATCCCTCCCTCATCCCTCCCTCATGTCTACCTCATCCCTCCCTCATGTCTACCTCATGTCTGTCTCATGTCTGTCTGATGTCTACCTCATCCCTCCCTCATCCCTCCCTCATGTCTGTCTCATGTCTATCTACCTCATGTCTGTCTACCTCATGTCTACCTCATGTCTGTCTCATGTCTACCTCATGTCTACCTCATGTCGGCCTCATGTCTGCCTCATGTCTACCTCATGTCTGTCTCATGTCTACCTCATGTCTGTCTCATGTCTACCTCATGTCTGTCTCATGTCTGCCTCATGTCTTTGCTGTCCCAGGGCATTTGGGGTGCTCCTGTGGGAGGTTGTCTCGTTGGGCAAACAGCCCTATCCTGCCCTGACCAACCTCGAGGTCATGCACCACATCAATTCAGGTGGAAGACTTCCGGCTCCTGCAGACTGCCCCAAGAGCCTGTGAGTTTTTTTGATGGATGGTGTTCACATGCACTTTAGTACCCTGGTTATGGGGCTTATCCTGACTTTATCATATTTTGGGATATGATGTTTACATGAACACAGAGAAACCTGCTTATTAATATTCCTGTATACGTACATAATAGACACTATTATCTTCTTCCTGATACCTGTAGTTGTCCATAACCTGGAGAATGAATTATATTGGCTACTGAAATCATGAACAGAAATGTTCTCTGTTTGTCTTGTTTGGTTTTGGTTTGGTTTTCTGACAGATATGCCTTAATGTTGGCATGTTGGTCAAAGACTCCCAGCGATAGGCCAAACTTCCGCTGCCTGGAAGAACGAATCAGTCAACTAAGACAGTTGGGGGATCAGCTTAGAGAAGAACAAGATGGGTCAAGAGGAATAGTGAATTATGGTTTCCAGGATGGTAAGCATTAATAGTGAAAAGTAAATTTGTTTTCTTGCCACATGATGAACAGCCTAACCTTTATGATTCTGTAAGATTTATTCACATAATATATTTCAGTGCTTGTGTGTAGTGTGATATATACTAGCGCATCATTAACTACCAAGCATATCATTAGCCCATAAAATGATTACTTCCCATTTAGATACACTGCAAAAACTGCTTATGTAATACAATCTAACCCAGTGTTATTAATCTTATATCAAGATCAAAAAATCTATGTGGTATTGTTTTTAGTAAAGAGACTTACTTAGCGCTCTCTTGTAAAATCATTTGGTTTAATTTAAGAAGAGTTTGACTTATTTTAAGCTGTGTTAAAGTTTATCTGCCACTGCATTAAGTAAATTTGTCATGATAAGACTCCTTAAAATAAATCAAACTCAAAATGAGTCGAAAGTCAAAATGATCTTTTGAGAGAGCGCTAGGTAAGGCTCTTCATACTAAAACAATACCAAATAGATCTTTTGATCTTATTATAAGATTAATAACACTTGGTTAGATTTTATTTTTGCCAGTGTATCGCCTCATCACACCACCATCTCTTCACATATACATACCTACTATTATGTACATGACGTGATGTTTGTGTTTGTTTCAGATGAAGAGTGCAAAGGTGTGGATGAAGATGAGAGCCCAGGGGATGGCCTTACCCAAGTGGTCAGCGCAGAGGGACTTAACTACCTCATGTTCACTGCTAATGACAGAGAATCTGAGCCAGCATCACCGTCTGGTGGCCAAGAGACACCTAACTATCCTCTGCCAAGCACCAGTGGTGGTGAGGAGGCCATGACTGCACCACAAGACACAACAGAAAGCAAAGATGAGGAGGCAATAAAGTACCCGGTGCTCAGTGCCAAAGACTTAATGGAAACCAGCATCCAGACCCTTTCAGTTGAAGACAGTTCTGGGGAAGGGCCATGTCTCACGGCTGACAGCAGTGGCACAGAGAAAGCCATCACTGAACATTCTTCACCCAGAAATGAAGGAGTAGACTACGGGTTCCTGATGTTTAGTGCTACAGAAACTAAGACCACAGATGAAAACCCATCCAACACCACACATTTCAATGCAGATCATGATTGACTATGTGGCCACAGATTACTTGTTTAAAACTGTATTTATTTGCTACAGTAGCCTAAATATCATATGACTTCTGGGAAAAAGAAAAAAACATAAATATGTTTAATTTTGTATATGTAATATGCTTTATTTTCCCTCAGAGACCTAAAGAGCTACCTAAAGAGATTGTAGCCCAGTGGTTCTCAACTGGTGTGCTGAGGCAAAGTGAGGTATGTCGTGGAATTCTGAGGAAACTAATGCACTTTTGTACAGCCTCATGAAATAGGCCAGGGGTAGAATTTTGAGGAAACTAATGCACTTTTGTACAGGCTCATGAAATAGGCCAGGGGTAGAATTTTGAGGAAACTAATGCACTTTTGTACAGGCTTATGAAATAGGCTAAGGGCTATTTTTAAATTGACACAGTTTCTTTATCAAAACGGTTTTAGGTAGTCATAGCTACCGATCTTTCACCGCAGCTCATTGTCATGTGAACATATGCCAATCACATTAGCTCAGGCGTTCCCAAGCTTTTTTTGCAGGTGACCCTATTTTGATGTCACAAAACATTAGCGACTCCAATCATTCACATGTTGAGAGAGAGAGAGTGCAACCCATCTCTGCTGTAACATCCAGACGAGAGCGGTTCTTCAATGTTTTGAAAATTGTTTCGAAAATTGATCAAGCATAATTCCATCAAACATCTCATGCAGGCTGTCTAAGTTTATTTTTACTTAGATTATAATGAAGGATCCATTACTTAACTTGGATCATGGGGTTTTTAATATTTTTTTATTTATTGTATGTATATTATAATGTAATGTACTGTAGTCAATTGTAATATACCCAGTATCTCGGCGACCACGTTTGAATTTCAGGCCCACATGGGGTCCCGACCAACGGTGAGTTTCCCAAAACCATAGTTGCTAACCTGTTAGCAACTTAGTTGGTTGGCAATGGGAAATTGCATTGCAACCAACAAAGTTGCTAAGTTATGGGAAACGCACCCCAAGTTTGGTAAATTATGCATTAGCCCATGAACACTCTGTATGGAAAAAATCTGGACATAATGAACACCCCTGTTATAGCCCATAATAATGTCTGATGTGTGTAATAATGTGTGTGGCCTATGCTGACCTTTTGGCATTGGTTCAAAAGAAAAAAGTCATCAGGCCAATTCATTGCCATTAGACAAGGTTTTTCTTTAATTCTGTGTTTTCGACAATTAATCCAATACAGCGGCCATAATTGTAACTTTATTCTTAATTTGATTTGGGATTTTTTTCTTTCACAAATTTAACTACTTTAAAACTGAACTGTGTATGGTCCATTGGAAGAATGAATTCAACCTTTTCTGCAAGGTTTAAACGATAAAAGAGCCTTGACCTAATCTCTTTATTAACTAAATTTGAGCTGAGGCTGCTCTCTGTCTTTTTTCTTTTGCTCAAACATTGTAAATGTGTTTATGTGTGAAAAAAGTGCCATGCTTGTTTGTTCATGGTTATCAATAAAATAAAATAAAAACTCTTAAAAAAAACAACTCAGTGACCAGGCGCTGTCAAAATACGTCATAGATGCGCGACCATTTCTCAGCTCCTGTGCTTTCCCCAGACCTACCTAGAAGGCGACAGACGTTAGCGGCAGCCAGACAACTAATAGTACAATTGCACAAGGATTTATCTGTGTTAAAATGTTTAAAAGAAAGCTTACTGCACTGGATTACCACAACCCCTCTGGCTTTGACTGTAAAGGTAAGAGTTACTCTCTAGGAGCTGACGTGGTGTTCTGTCCAGTTAGCAGAGCTAGCTAACGTTAGTTAGCTGGCTTGTTACCTAACTTGTCATTTGTGTAATCATCGTAGATCAATGCACTGGAGTGTATGGGTTTGTTAAATATGGGTGTGTATAACCGATATCGCTGAAATATTTCATCAGCATTAAAGATACACTAATATAAGATACACTAATACAAATAGTGAGTCCAGTACTAGCCGCCTCACTTGTCGAAGTGCCCAGTCTTTTCCCGTGAGCTGAGCTATCCAGCTGCCAGGGATCTGGTGTGATCAGGCAGTCCTGTCATCCCTTGCTGATTAGGTCATCAGGTTCACTATCCTTTCATCATTTCAGGGACACTGATGCACGCTGACTTGCTTCCTTAGTGGAGTTTTTTTACTTGAAGTAAACTTTAGTGACAGAATTAGAGATTTTCAATATCTACTTTTGTTTAATATACGTTTCAACATTACCTTCACATCTTTGACTGTCTGCAGATGAAACAGAATTCAGGAATTTCATAGTGTGGCTAGAGGATCAAAAGATAAGGCATTATAAGATTGAAGACCGAGGTAACCTGCGCAACATCCCTAGCTCTGAGTGGCCCAAAGCCTTTGAAAAGGTGAGTTGTTCTGGCATAGATACACACACACACACACAACACACACACACTGAATCAATGGCCCAGTAAGGTATGCTGTCAGTCTTTCGGATGCAGACCTTTTTGCACCATAAAAGGACAAGTTGTTTTTCCCTAGGTTGGGATTCACTGTCCCAATACAGCATTGTTACTTGATTTTGTGCTAGGCTGTACGGGCCAGGAATCCAGGTAGGGGGACAGTAATAGGCGATGATAGGGCAGTCATATGGATGGGACTTCAGGTGAGATGAGTGAGAGGAGGGCCAAGCACACGGATGGTTGATGACTGGTGATGATAAACCTCACAAGTGAGGTAAGGGGGAAGAAAGAGAAATGTAGAGTGGGTTAGTATTACTGAAAATCAAAATGGTTAATGTCAATAAGTAATCAGTGGTACTATATATTGTTACAGTATACCATAGTGAGAATAGGCAAGAGAGGGAGAGAGAGAAAGGGAGGGGGGGGGGGGTTGTACGGCGTGGCACATGAAAAGTCCATAACAGCACTATGCTATACTAAGGCATGGTGAGGGGTAGTAAACACCAGCGCAGCTATGGTCAGTGACCACCATCGCACGCATGACTGGGGTGCCAGTCACACGAGGACTCAGCAGGGTGGTCCATTCCAAAAATCCCTGAGGTGGGTGAAGTTCCACACCGCACCATACCTAACTATGGGAGGCAGTAAAGAGGTATGTTTTAAGTCTAGACTTAAAATAGGGAGGGTGTCTGCTAGTCGAATTGAGGAAGGGAGATTATTCCAGAGCAGGGGTGCGCGATAGCTGAAAGCTCTGCCTCCTACTGTAGTCTTTGAGATTCTTGGAATTACAAGAAGGCCAGTATTCTGTGATTGTTGCGGTCTGGGTGGGTTATATGGGACTAGGAGATCTTTAATATATTCTGGTGCCTGGCCATTAATGGCTTTGTATGTTAGAAGTAATATTTTGAAGTCAATGCGACTTTTAACAGGCAGCCAGTGTAGGGATGTCAGGATAAGGGAAATATGTTCATATTTTTTAGTTCTAGTAAGTGTGCGAGCGGCTGCATTTTGTATAAGCTGTAAGCTCTTTAGACAGGTGTTATTGCAGCCAGTGTATAGAGCATTGCAATAATCAATCCTTGAGGTGACAAAAGCATGGATTCATTTCTCAGCGTCTGGTAAAAACGCTGGTAAAAACTTCCTTATCTTTGAAATGTTCCTTAAATGATAAAATTAAGTTTTGGTAATCTGTTTTATGTGATTATTTAGTGATAGGTCTTGGTCAATTGTAACTCCTAGATTTTTAACACTTGTGAATGAGGATAGTCGAAGATCTGTGCTGAGGATAGGATATCCCTAATCTTTTTAGGACCTAAAACAATGACTTCTGTTTTATCGGAGTTCAATAGCAGGACATTATATTATTATTTGTCATCCATGTCTTTATGGTCATATGAGTAGTAGTGGAGGTGTGCACATCCCCACCGGTATCGTTTTATGGTCATATGGTCATGGTCATAGCTGTCCAAACTTTTGGAACTATGATCCCTGTTCTCTGCTCTTATCTTACACCAAACCTCTAAAACAAATACCACTCTAACTGCTCTAAGTTATTTTTCAGCTTTCCTGTATGCCGTGGTGAAATACTAAACATCCCCCTGTTTTCCTCTGCCCTTTAGTATCTTCAAGATGTAAATTGTCCATTTAGTGTCCAGGAGAGACCGGAGTGTGTGGACTGGTTGCTTGGCCTTGGTGTCCGACTGGAGTATGGTGATAATGGTGTGTTATGCTAATTCTTCTTTTGATTGTTTATTATTTGTTTTTCATTAATGATTTATGAATGGCTGTGCAAATGATGCTAATCTTTTGCACAAATGGATTTGATTAGCCTACATCTTGAATACATGGCTGGCTTTTCTCCAGAGCTGGCAAAGACTTTCACTCTTTTGACACTCATGTTGCAATATATATTTTCACCACTAGATAGCGCACGTGTCACATATTTGGCAGAGGCTCTGACATTTGGCATCTCAGTCATACATTATTAAAGCCGGCTTGGCAACATTAAGCTGTTAGACCAGAACATTTAAACATAACCAGCTTCTGGCATTTATGTAAATGCATATAGGTGTAAGAACTTATGGGATGATTGTACATTGTACATGATATAATAACTTTGCTTACTAATGTGGTGGTCTGATCTTATGCCCCCGTCACAGTGGAGAAGTACAGGAACTGCCCCCCTCTTGCAGCAACCAATAACACCCAGAAGCCCATAGATCCGCTTATCAACTTGGACAGTGAGTGTGCTCTCTCTCTCTCTCTCTCTCTCTCTCTCTCTTTTTCTCTCTATCTTTCTCTCTCTCCTTCTCCTCTTTCTCCATCCCTCCACCTCTCTCTCCATCTGTCTTTCTCTCTTGTTTCTCTCTCTCTCTCTATGTATCTCTCCTTCATGTGCTCTCTCTCTCTTTCTTTCTCTATGTATCTCTCCTTCATGTGCTCTCTCTCTCTATCTTTCTCTCTCTATGTATCTCTCCTTCATGTGCTCTCTCTCTCCATCTGTCTCTCTCTCTATGTTTCTCTCCTTCATGTGCTCTCTCTCTCTTTCTCTCTCTCTCTATGTATCTCTCCTTCATGTGCTCTCTCTCTCTTTCTCTCTCTCTCTATGTTTCTCTCCTTCATGTGCTCTCTCTCTCTTTCTCTCTCTCTCTCTCTGCCACTCCCCAACCCATTTTCCTCTGTATGTTGTATTTCCTGTCTCAGGACCCCCCCCCCCCCCCCCCCACAACGCCCCCCTCCCCACAGCCTCAGTGTTTTCTGATGGAAGTGGTTGATTAAAAAAAGCCAGAACACACACTGAAGTGGCTTCCCCCAAAAAAAGTCTGTCTTGACCGCCGGAATGACTGTTCACCCACTTCAAGCTGCCCAGAACAGAGAGGCTGTTGGGAGTTGGAGTTCACCGACCCTCCCGACATCAAGGGCTGTTCCCCCCCCAGAAATAGATTTCCTGGAACTCGCACAGAAATAGAATACCTAGAACTCAACCTCCATGACATTGTCTGGTCAACAATACGAGAAAGTGTGCTAATACCCTCAATCAGTCTTTGATTGATGAATAACTGAGACATAAGTGGCCATAAGTGTATTGTCCATTAAAGGCAGAGTTCTCTTTTCATCTCCCTGTCACACTTCAGAATCATAAGGACTAGGACTGGGGAATTTAATTGTTTTGATCATGCCAGTGAAGTACTATACACTTTAATTTTCTTGTCGTATTATTAATTCTGTCAGCTTCTTTTTGTCGCCCTAGTCAACAACCCTGACTTCAAAGCTGGTGTCACTGCCCTGTCCAATCTCCTTCAGATCCAGCGTCATGACGACTATTTAGTGATGCTGAAGGTGAGTGTAGTTACATGACCAGAGTGCTCAGAGATTCACCGCTAGGTGTCTGAGGCTCTCAGTGTATTGGTTTTAAAGAAACATAAGAACACATTGGACATTCCCAGATCTTCAGTGAGTGATGCTCATGAACTCGTTTGTGTGGTGTTGCAGGCTATAAGGATTCTCATTCAAGAGCGACTGACTCCTGAGTGCATCGCGAAAGCAAACCAGTCAAAAGAGGCAAGTGAGAGCTGAGTGCTCCTGTCTTCTCCTCATTTTCACATGTGCTCAGAGCTTGTTAGTTACACTTGTTATGGCTATTGTGGTGCTTGCATACCATTATTGGTCCATTTGTAACTCGTTTGGTGTGTCTTGTTTGTTTTTGGAAGGGCTTACCTGTTGCACTGGATAAGCATATCCTTGGCTTTGACACAGGGGGTAAGTGCCTGATTCATACACACATACACACACACACACGCACACACAAGATTTACCCTTTCATAAACATAACATAAAAAAACAAGTGCGTTCCTAAGACATTTCCCTTGGCACAGAAAACAACGTTGAGCTTTTGTGGAGCATTAAGCTAAAGTCCGATTAATTTTCATTTCAAAGTATCTGCGTTGGTTTTGAACGCTTCATCCGGAAACCCTTTAGTAACAGATGGAAGGGATCTATAACTGCGCTGTTCTATTGCCTACTGAGGCTGTGGAGGGCATAGTAAGAGGCCGTTTCATGTCAGTGGGCAGATCATCATATACCACATATTAAAGGTGCTCTAAGCGATGCTGGGTAACGTCACTTCTGTTGACTTTCAAACAAAACAGAGAGCAAGCTAGCTCGCTACTTCCTCCCCTCCCTCCAGTGCTGCTCCCGTGCAATTAAAACTCTCCTAAACGCAGATCTCGTCTGTGATTTGCTGGAACAGTTTATGCTTTTATGGGCTAGGTTTGCCCAGGTTGTTTTTGTTGCCGTTTTTGGAGCCTGGGCTGTCCACGGAGATCGCATTTTTTACAGTGTATTCAGAACACAGACAGCTAGCGGTTGGTTAGGTGATGTTTGCAGTAAGTGACATAAAATGTTTTAGCCTAAAAACGCATGGCATCGCTTAGAGTACTAGAGCTTAATAGTACTTTTATAGTCTTGTATAGGCAGTAAGCAAAAATGAACTAAAGCTTATTTAAGGACCTGAATTTGCTGATTTACTACCGTGAGTAATGCAGCCATGTGCCGCATGCTGGTTCTAGTTGTAGAGTCCTAACTCCTCCTCTCCGTGTCTAGATGCCTCCCTGAACGAAGCAGCTCAGATCCTGCGGCTGCTGCACATCGAGGAGCTGCGTGAGCTGCAGACGCGGATCAACGAGGCCATCGTGGCCGTGCAGGCCATCATCGCAGACCCCAAAACAGACCACCGCCTGGGGAAGGTTGGCAGATGACCAGCCTCTTGGATCCATATCCTTCTCTCCCCCTTCAACACCCCCACATGCTCAAAGAAGAGTTTAGGAGACTACGAACAGTTCCCCCCCCCCCTCCCACACACACAACAACAACCCCCCCCCCCCCCCAACGAGAACACCAAGCCATGGAGGACCATGCACTTGCTTTTTATTTTCAACCCACACTGTATCAAAAGACTGTTTCTGGAGTGTAATTTTTCGGTTTCAAAGTGCTGAACAATGGTGGTAAAGTGGGATTTGCGCGGCATCCCTCACAGCCTCTCCTTCCCGTTTGGTTTTAATTTGGCCTTTTTCTTCTGAACGTCCTCGTTAAACGCTGTGAATGGTAATGACATGCAGAAAACAGATATGAAATGTCTGAGGAAATGCACGTTGTGTGTGTCTTGTTTTTTGTTTTTGTAGTGTTCCTCTGTGAGGCAATGACAACACATTTGTCACAAGAGGTGGGTGTGTGTGTGTCTGTGTGTGAGAGGGGTGTAGGCACAACTTAAAAAGAGATTTGGAATAGTAAAGTGAATCAATTTATTGATGTTGAAAAATCTTATCGCAACCGTAATATCTTTCAGAAAATCACCATTAGTTATTGTCCCTGTATCGTGCGGCCCTACAGGGGTCATTATTGGTTGAGCAGTGTGATTTAATGCATTTTGTTGTTTTTCTGCTGTTTTTCACACCGCTACTCTGGCTGACCCACTGCCAGGATTGGCCAGGATTACTTAATGGAGTAATGATGATAAACGCCTTACAACCAACGCCATCAGTCTAGCCAAGTAGCAGTCTTCATAGAGGGGAAGCAGGAGAGATATTATACACCTAGAGATATACAACTGACCACAGTAACTGAGCCCACAGAAACGTACACACCTTTTTAAAGAAGTCCCTGGTCACATTTTATTGTTATAAATATCACATTTTACAAAAGATAAAAAAGTATTTTTTAACATGAAGAACAGGGGGGTAAAAAAAACACTTTTGACTAAGTTCAATTAAGCATGTGAATACTAATTCCTCCTAGTGTACTGAATACTCAAACACTGCAGGTTGGCTCGCACACACTCAAAATACCAGGACGTGTTGCACAAAGAGTGATTTCCAAGTTTCTTTGGCTTCATTTTTAAACAACAACAAAAATACAAACATACAGTAGAATGAGGTGAGGTATAAAACAAATTTACAAAAAAACTTTATTTGGAAAAATAAACAAAAACGTAGGTCACTTTTTTTCCCCCCCGTTTGTGAATCGTTCTCCCTGGTGGTGTTGTGGCGTCGGTGGACGTGGAGGCTGGAACGACGGCCTCGGGCCTTCCCGCCTCGAGTGGCGCACACCAGAAGCCTCGGAGGAGTTCCCACAGAGCGAGCGCTTCAAGACTCGCCCAAAAATAGCACCATGCAGCTCGGGCTCTGTCATTACCCCTCTCCCTGAAACACAGATAATGGCCGCGTTAGGGCAACACAGATAATGGCCGCGTTAGGGCAACACAGATAATGGCCGCGTTAGGGCAACACAGATAATGGCCGCGTTAGGGCAACACAAGCTGCTCGGAAACCCTTTCAAGGCGGCCTGATCCCCTCTGACATGCAACCCTCTCCATCTCGTTCTTTCTGGGGGGTTTTTTTCTTCCTCTCCTTCTCTGTTTCACCCCCATCCTGAGCCAATGGGCTGCCCCTGGTGTGCGGATACACAAATGTCTGGTTTCCGTGGTTATGCGAGGCTTTGATGTCGGCGTGAGGAGCGGTGAGATTTCGTCACCTTGGTCTGAAGTACAGTGATTTGGCCCTAGGTTGCTTCTACTTTTCCCTGGAACAAGCCTTGTAGTTGACAGGTTTGTGTGTGAGGTGTTTCTTTCTAAGCCTCTCTGTCATTTCTGCATTACAGGTGATTTCTACAGGTGTGATGAAATGACCCCCTTCTCTTCTACCTGCTCATTTTGAAGGAATATTGAAGGACTGACCTTCAAGGAGGAGATTTCGCAAAAACCTCAAAACTGTCTTAACAGTCCAGAAATCTGTTGAACAGATGTTAATCTGATGTTCATTTAATCTCCTAAAAATGTGGTTCACTCTAAAAACAAGCTTTACACCAATCAGACAAAATTGCTTCATAGACTGAAAAATTATTGAGCTCTTTAGGGCCTGATGGCCTCGTTAGAAATGACACTGACAGGACCTCACTTAGAAAGGAAATTGACCGATTGACAGGTTGTGACTTACCTTATAGACAGTTCGGCGACGCAAGAGCGATTCCGTACAGGTGTGACCTCTGCTCCGGCAGGTAGTCGTCTGTGAACTGGCTGGTGCCTCTACTCATGCCAATGATGGCGTCCCTGCAAAAGAAATCACAACAGTGTGTTTGTCAGATGAGCCAGACTACAGATTAATGAAAAAGAGGAAGCTGGTGAGATTTTTTAATCCAGTTATACTGTATAAGAGGAGGCACTTCATGCAATACTTGATGATAAGCTCTGCAAGTACACATAGGCCCGTGCACAACCTGAGCTCTGTAGTATCAGAAAGATAGATCCCTATGAGATATTAAAATAGTGGATAAGATAGATCCCTATGAGATATTAAAATAGTGGATAAGATAGATCCCTATGAGATATTAAAATAGTGGATAAGATAGATCCCTATGAGATATTAAAATAGTGGATAAGATAGATCCCTATGAGATATTAAAATAGTGGATAAGATAGATCCCTATGAGATATTAAAATAGTGGATAAGATAGATCCCTATGAGATATTAAAATAGTGGATAAGATAGATCCCTATGAGATATTAAAATAGTGGATAAGACATTTGGGAGGTAACCCCTTCACTGTGAAGCGCTTTTGGGTGTCTTGAAAAGCACTACACAAACGCAAGTGTTGTTGACATGGCACAGGACCCCACCTTCTCCAGTCCGTGTAGTAGAAGTGGTTGGCGTGGAAGACCATGGCGAAGGGGTAGTTAAGGCCGCTGTGGATCACCTGACGGCCCGTTCCATCAGGAGATATACACTCCAGCCGCTTCGTACCTGAGATGTGAGATGTGTTACATCAGAGACAGCAGCAGAGTACAAAGACACAAACCCAATCAGCAACTTGACAACTGCTGTTGCAGTCTGCTTATTTAAAAGGCGGGCAGAGTCCATCAACAAGCAAAGTTCTCATGCATGATCTCTAACTTGTGGCATGGGGAGCATTTAGCCTAGTTATTTAACACGCTTTGGTTAGACTTAAGAATCTGTAGTTTGCCCATTATTCAAACGAGGGCCCTTGGTGACTTAGTGAGCCTAAGTCACTAATGTGTTACAGATCAACCCTCAATAATTTCCTGATCTAGGGTGCATTTCCTAAACAACCACCATTGAATGTTAGAGAGACCCCCAGTTTTCAACCCCCAGTCCATGGCAGTTCTGCCCCAGAGTAGCTATACTAATAACCGGGCAGGCACCAGTAAAAGCACTGTAAAACACCCGGATCCTGTGGCTTTTGTCCGTGTCGGAGTGCTGCATACCTGCATCTCCCCAGCACACCTGACGGCTGGCGGGGTTAAAGGTCAGAGCGTTGGGCAGCCCGATGCCCTCCTGGACGAGAACCTTCCTGTTCTGCCCGTCCACAGAGGCGCCCTCGATCTTCGGGGCCTCGCGGTTCCAGTCTGTCCAGTACACGGTTCTGGAGAGAAGCAGAGGTCAGAGGTCAGTCTCACTGGTGCTTTCTGAACCAGTATAAAATATGGCGGCGTCCATCTTGGGTGCTTTGTTTACAGACATGTGAAGGCCACTGGGCTCAAGACATCTACCCAGAAAGTGCAAAAGTGCGTTCATTAATTAATTTATTCACTCACATATATTTCTTCATTAATTCGTTCATGCAGTCAGTCAGTCATTCAATCATTTATTCATTTACTTAACCACTCACTCACTCACATAATATCATGTACTGTCCGCAGACAGTCATTTATGACAGTTTTTCTCGGTCGGTTTACAGTTTTTCTAGATTGCTTTGATGCATTTAATGGAACTGGGATCCACTTGATCTTGATCTTCACTTCTTAGAGCAGAAGTCATCGCTTGCAAATGATTTAGCACATTGTCATTGGTTTAACTCATGTTTCACATCCTTTTTCAAATCATATAACACAGTTCTCATACAAAGACTACATACTCCATTGGATTAAGTCTGTGAAACAAATGGAAAACATGTATTCACAGCTAATAGATATTGCTTGCAAACTAATGGACTTGTCATGTCAATGTGTGAATCTCCTTTCCAATTCTTCAATTAGCAATCAATCATTATCCATAAGAGATACCATGCTTGCTTGCTATTAGCAAGTATGGATCTAAGGCACATTTAGAGAAAGTACTGTATTGGCTATTTGGTGAAGAAAACAGTACAAAATCTGAAATGTCTAGGTGTTTATAGGTCTATTTCAATAAAAAGTTGTTGTTCAATGAAATGTGTCTTGTCTGTAGGTCTTACATGTCAATGGCAGTTGCATCTTGGGAGGAATGAATACAATTCATTTTTATTCAAAAATGAAAAAGAAATGGCACAGACAGCAAAAATGAAGGTTGAAACTCCTCATTTTGAGAACAGTGTTTTGCATTGTGTTGTGTAGTGTGTGCACTCTAGCAAAATGTCACATTTTGCTTGCAAAAGGCTGTTACTCTCTCAAAACACTTAAACCATGCAGCAAAAGCACATTTTGCCTTCAAACAACACACCCTGTAGTCAAATCACTGTGTGATTTCAATCAATCATTACACACTGACCAACAGAATGCAAAATATAGTTCTCAAAATTAGCATTTTTGCTATGTCTGTTCCATTTATTTCTCATTTTTCTGGTTTTAGAAAAAAACTGTGAAAAGACAAAATGTACTGAATAAAAAATAGTTGTATTCATTCCTCCCAAGATGTAACTGTCATTGACATGTAAGACCTACAGTAATCACCTAGACAAGACACATTTCATTGTAATTTTTCAATCGGTCAGATTTTTCATTTTATAGACCTACAGTAAACATGTTTTGTACTGTTTTCTTCACCAAGTAGGCAATACAGTACTTTCTCTAAATGTGCCTTAGATCCATACTTGCTAATAGCAACACAGAACAGGCATGGCATCTCTTATGGATAAGGAATGATACATACACACACACACGCACACACACACACACACACAGAACAGGCATGGCATCTCTTATGGATAAGGAATGATTGCTGATTGAAGGATTGTGCAAAGGAGTTTCACACAGGTGTATCAGAGATTCAGACTTATGCAAGGGATCTCTACCACTTGTGAATAGATGTTTTCCTTTTGTTTAATAGAGTTTGGAGTCTTTGATTGACATCTGTGTTACCTGTTTTGCAAAAGGGTGTGAGAAATGTGTGAACCCAATGGAAATGTGTGAACACATTTGCACGTCTTCTGTGCAAAAAAGTGTTAATGAAGACCAAGTAGATCCTAGTTGTTTAAGCAGGTCAAAGCAATCGAGAAAAGCTGTAATTTGAAACACTAATTCATCCAGACTCAGTTCTTATATGTTGATCAAGAATGTCCCATCTCACAACTACATGTTAACATTCTAAAACCCACAGACAACTCACTGGAGTGTTGGATTGCTGAGAAACTGGCGCAAGATGGAGTCACTGTAGTTAATTGTAGTTCCACATGGCTGCGTGCATGATTTAGCATTAGTTTCATCATGAGCAGAACACAGCCCATACAGATGGGGAAATTAATCTAAAGCACATACTAGTCTTAAACACTCTCTCTCTCTCTCTCTCTCTCTCTCTCACACACACACACACACACACACTGATTCTGATTGACCCATGAGGTTTGCATTACATCTCCACCCCCCCACACACACCACCCTCGCTCCCTGCACTCAGTTCCTCCAGATGTGATTGGGGGGCGGGTGGTGCTGGTGGTGGGGGGGGCTGCTTGTGTGGTTTCTGCCCCCACACTGCAGCCGCATCCCCACGAGACCACAGGCACATCATCTGAGACGAGACGAGCGGAGCGGAGAGCCCAACATCTGGGCTGAGCCCGAGGCTGAGACTGAGTCTAAGAGTTGGCTCTCTGCTTCTCGCTGCCTCTTAAGTCTCACATGCACCCCCCCCCCCTCTCTCTCTCTCTCTCTGTCTCTCTCTGTTCTCGCTCTCTCCCCCTCTCTCTCTCTCTCCCTCTCTCTCCCTCTCTCTGTCTCTCTCTCTGTTCTCGCTCTCTCCCCCTCTCTCTCTCTCTCCCTCTCTCTGTCTCTCTCTCTGTTCTCGCTCTCTCCCCCTCTCTCTCTCTCTCCCTCTCTCTGTCTCTCTCTCTGTTCTCGCTCTCTCCCCCTCTCTCTCTCTCTCCCTCTCCCCCTCTCTCGCTCTCTCCCTCTCTCTGTCTCTCTCTCTGTTCTCGCTCTCTCCCATCCTTGTCAACTCTTGTTCCTTTTTAAATGGTTCCTTTCACTTCTTTTCTTTTCCCGCTCTTTATCTCTCCCTGTTTCATCTCTCTCATCTGCCACCTCTCTTCCTCTCCTCATCCTCTCTCTTCCTTCCTATCTCTCTCTTTTGCTCTCTCTCTCTCGCTCTCTCTCTCTCTCTCATCTGCCACCTCTCTTCCTCTCCTCATCCTCTCTCTTCCTTCCTATCTCTCTCTTTTGCTCTCTCTCTCGCTCTCTCTCTCTCTCTTATCTGCCACCTCTCTCTCTCTCTCTTTCTCCCTACTGCTATCTCAGCATACCCTGCATCATTAGGAGCAGGAAGCCTTCCCAGAGCAGGAAATGAGGGTAAATTAACGGGCCTAATTAAGGGGTTAATTAACGGGCCTAATTAAGGGATTAATTAAGAGGGGGGGCTCATGCCAGGCATTCCCATACTTTTACTGTGTTGAGAAAATTGAAGTGTCTGCCCTTCAGGGGTCACTTAGATAGGGCTTTAGGACTTTCCAGTGAAGGTCATTTTTGAAGCGAGTTGTGTTTTAAAGTCAAATGTCTGTAGCACAGCATTCAAGTAAGATCTTCTGATTTACAGCTACAATGACTTCCTTTATTATAATTAATAATAGCTTCCTTTATTATACTTAATAATAGCTTCCTAGCTTCCTTTATTATAATTAATAATAGCTTCCTTTATTAGAATTATACAACAGCCGATGAACTAAAACAAAGCCACTGTTGCCTTTAAAACCCAATGCTACACAAACAATAACATGTTATCTCAAAACAAGTATACTAATGAACCACTTCTGGCACAAAGGCGGTGCTAACTAGTTTTAGTAGTACATACTACATAAAGCATTATATCACAATGTAATATTTTCAAATATAATTTACTATGTGAAACTAACGTGGAACTAAAGTTATGTGGAACTAATGTTTGTTTCTAATAGCTTGTTTTTTTGTAATGGCAGTAAATTGCATTTTTGTCGTTCAATTTGTATTGGGGCGAAATGACAGAATTCCGAGTATAATTCCCCTACACATGAGCAATGCCTCTGTAATGCACATAACCTCGAGTGACAAACAGCATAATCCACCAACCGGGCCCGAGTTCGTCAGTGATAGGTAGCAGGAAGTTACATCAAGGCAGGGACTCTGAAATGGGCAAGACCGCTAATTTGAAGTGAATTTGAATAAACCAATCACATGCAAACCAGTGTTGAATTTTGATCTATCTACCGTATCTTATATTAATCAAATTCAGCCGGACTCCGCCCACTTTGTGCGTCTGACTTTGCTCGGGCCACAGTGTGCGTGCACTGTCGGCAAAATACACCATCAAACTCGCACCCCAGGACTCCCTGGAAGAAGAGATATTGACCCCAGGACTCCCTGGAAGAAGAGATATTGACCCCAGGACTCCCTGGAAGAAGAGATATTGACCCTCCTGGTAAAATAAAGGATAACTAAATCAAATAAATACAAATAATCAGGCCGACCCTGAGGATGAATCTACGATGATGGCTCGCGGGTTCACCAGGTCCGTGTCGATCAGGACCCGTCGCCCGGTGCCGTCCAGGTTGCTCGTCTCAATCTTGTCCATGGTGCTGTCCACCCAGAACATTCTTCGTCGGACCACATCCAAAGCCAGACCCTCTGGACTGGTCAGACCTGTTGTGTGTGAAGCAAATACACAAACAAACACGTAAATCACACAAACACACAAATAAATACTTGGGAAAGTGCGCACACAAATGAAACTGCATTGTTTATATAACTCAACTCTAATGTTGACATTCAAGATGTTTTCAGCATCAACATTTCTTTCACACTCAACAGATTAATCTGGCAATATTTAACAATATGATTTATTTGTGTATGTGACAGATATATAGTGTACACTTCAGAGAACTGTGTGTGTGTGTGTGTTTGTGTTTGTGTGTGTGTGTGTGTGTGTGTGCGCGTGTGTGTGTGTGTGTGTGTGTGTGTGTGTCCAGACCCATAGCATATGAGAGCATGTGTGCTGCCAAGGCACTAACATGTGTACAGTCAGTGAATGCATGTGTTAACTGTTAGAGCTCTAAACTGTCTGCATTTTTCAGGCCTGTTGAATCTCTTCTTTTTGACAAGTGTATATGTACCGACACATGTTCAATGCAGCGGTTCTGACCTGTGTTAATTAGAACCTCAGGTTCCGATCCAGCCGCCAGACCAGCTCGGTTGATGGTTCTTCCAGCGATGTCGGTCCAGTAAACTTTCCTCTCCAGACAGTCGTGGGCGACCCCGACCACAATAGACCCCTGGAACAGCACCAAGCAGAGCCGAGTATTGAGGAAGGAAAAAACAACAAATAAAAACAATGACAGATCTGGAAGCTAATGCATTTAGCAGATGTTTTTCTGTATCACAGGAGAGACATAAATGCATACAGCAGAGGCAAAGTGAAGTTGTCATGGTCTTACAGATATACAGTACACAGTCCTATGTGCCCCATAATATGGAAAAGTGAACTGCAACTGCAACATGACATTCAGTTCCTAATCTAGATTTTACGCGTTTCATGTTAACAAACTTCCCTCACAAATGACATATTTTTAGCATATTATGTACTGTATACTGTAAATACGCTAAAAAATCCTATTCATACATTCTCAGGACAAACCACCCACATTTCTGTGGGCTGAAGCAATACAACAGGGGGGGCAAATATGACACAATCGTCTTTAAAAACATCTATAAACTTATTTGGCATGGATACAATAGGCCAGGTGTGAGCCGGATCTCTCCAAAACTGACTAGATATAAATGTTATGAACTTGATAATTTAATAACAACTCTCTCGACTCTATAAATCTGTAAACTCCATAATTCAGTAATTTGACATCACACTCTAACTCCGTAACCTCCTCGTTATAAATGAAAATGTTGCTTGAAGTCAGGCAGTAAGCAACTAGCCCATCCACTTGCAGTCGGGCAACTAGCCCATCCACATGGGTCCTGAGGCTAGCATTGAATAGCATTCCATTAGCGTGGTAGCCTAAGTGTCTCACGTGGAGCTGCAGCAGCACTGAGGATTTGTCCTTGTCCATGCGGGTGCCGGTCAGCGGCAGAGCACCAATCTGCTGCCCTTGAGCGTACAGCAGGGACACGCCCCCAGTCGGGGGTGGGGTCACATCAGGGCGGGGCAGTGGACGCTGGGTGGGAGGAGCCACAGTAGGGATACCTGCACAGCAATCGACCAATGGTTTGGAAAGTTAAAAAAAAATGTCTACTGCTTAGCACTTTCATCATAGGTAACCCTTTATGTGATGTTATGAATCCTAATAAATAATGGAAATAATTTGGCACTGACCCATGAGTTTATACCACGTAAGTTCCTTTTTATCTATTCTTTAAGTATAAGTATAAGTATATATACTCTTTTGATCCCGTGAGGGAAATTTGGTCTCTGCATTTAATTTGGGGCAGCCGTGGCCTACTGGTTAGCGCTTTGGACTTATAACCGGAGGGTTGCCGATTCGAACCCCGACCAGTAGGCACGGCTGAAGTGCCCTTGAGCAAGGCACCTAACCCCTCACTGCTCCCCGAGCGCCGCTGTTGTTGCAAGCAGCTTACTGCATCAGGATTAGTGTGTGCTTCACCTCACTGTGTGTACACTGTGTGCTGAGTGTGTTTCACTAATCCACGGATTGGGATAAATGCAGAGACCAAATTTCCCTCACGGGATCAAAAGAGTATACCTATACCTATACCTATACTTTATCCCAATCGCTGAATTAGTGAAACACACTAATGCCCCCAAAGTTTTAAGTTAGTATTTTAAATACAAATACAGCACATAGAAAGTCTGAATTTCACAAACTACATTGGTACGTGAACTGAGCAAAGGTTTATAAAGGTTTATAGCCTATCTGGGTGTGTGTTTAGGATGGTCAGAGTGTTTCAGGGCTTGTGTGCTTACAGGCTGGCTTCACAGCATCATTGGCCTATCTGGGTGTGTGTTTAGGATGGTCAGAGTGTTTCAGGGCTTGTGTGCTTACAGGCTGGCTTCACAGCATCATTGGCCTATCTGGGTGTGTGTTTAGAATGGTCAGAGTGTTTCAGGGCTTGTGTGCTTACAGGCTGGCTTCACAGCATCATTGGCCTATCTGGGTGTGTGTTTAGGATGGTCAGAGTGTTTCAGGGCTTGTGTGCTTACAGGCTGGCTTCACAGCATCATTGGCCTATCTGGGTGTGTGTTTAGGATGGTCAGAGTGTTTCAGGGCTTGTGTGCTTACAGGCTGGCTTCACAGCATCATTGGCCTATCTGGGTGTGTGTTTAGGATGGTCAGAGTGTTTCAGGGCTTGTGTGCTTACAGGCTGGCTTCACAGCATCATTGGCCTATCTGAGTGTGTGTTTAGGATGGTCAGAGTGTTTCAGGGCTTGTGTGCTTACAGGCTGGCTTCACAGCATCATTGGCCCTGGTCCCGGGCACTTCGCGTCCATCCTTGTCCACGCACCAGCAGTAGCTGCTGTCCCCGTAGCATTGGACAGGGTTGAACTCGCCGGCCGAGTCACATTGCGGCAGGTAGTGGTGTGGGTCCGGCTGGCTACCGTAGTGCTCGATGAGGCTGGCCCTCCAGCGCTCACACACTGTCTCTGGACGCTGGGTCGGTGGCACTGCCATCACACACACACACACACACAGAGACAGAGTGAGAGAGAATATAAATACAATGTTTAAGTTAAGTTTAAAGTGTTCAACAGACGATTTTGTCTGAAACGACTTAAACAGATAATGAAAGTAAAATGATTCATGACTTGTTTGGGTTCTGTTTGCTAACTTTAGTACACTTCAGTCTACTTTGTCAAGCAAGTTCACAGCAGACATACACAATGTATTCATATATCCATACTTAGACTAACATAAGTGTCCATAAGGTTTACTAAATCAGGGCTGGAACTAATAAAATGTAAATTTGCAGATGTGTGTGTACATCTCATATTTGTACAAGATGTGCCATATTTAGACACACCGTTAAACAAGCTACTGTGTGTATGCCCTAACAAATTTGAGCTAATGCACTGTGAGGTGACAGGTTTACAACAAGGTATTCCATATGTGTAATAAATTGAACAGACAGCAGTTAAAAAAATAAAAAATGTAAAGCGATTTCGCTTTACTTGGGAGTGAACACCGAGAACTGTTTCTTTCTCATGGGAAAAGTTCAGGTTCAAAAGATCACACCACATTTCTGCACTGAACCTTTGTAAGCAAACTAATCATTTCAGCCTAGTGTTTAAAAAGAAGGCGGCCCCATTCGGACCCATCAGTGCCATTAATCTACCCCATGGCACTTAGTGGTTGTAAAGTAACCATGCATGGCTACATAACTAACTTAATAGCGCACACAGGCTCAACAGAGGACATCATCTCATAGAATGGAGGTCTGTAAACTGTGTTAATGTTTAGCTTTACGTATAAGCTGTCTGCTGAACCGGCACACAACGGCACGGAAGAGCTTTACTATCCAAGCACATCTGAGACTCCACTGTGAAGCTCAAACGCTGTCTGTATAGGCTGGAGTGCAGCCACGTGGGAAATGTAACGTCTGCCAGGTCTTGGGAAAGAGACGGATATTTTAGGACACAGTGCACAGCGGGATAGGGTGGGGGTGGGTGGGGTGTGAGTGTGGGTGACATGGGTTTGGTTTGGGGGGGGGGGGTCACCGCGGAGTATTCTGTATAACACACCTTCACTATCTCTGGCCGGAGCCAGGCGTGTTTGTCCAGAGGAATGTCGTATATTTGCATTAGCGGATCCCCCCGTGTGTCCGAGGCCAGGCGGGCCTCAGGGAGGCGTCCAGAGAGGCCGACGCGGACGCAGGGCTGAGTGCTCAGGGAGGACAGCTGGGGGGAGATAAACTCCACAGCTGCCCAGAGCGCTGCCCGGGTGGTGCAGAGGGGGGTAAAAATGTGGGGTGTGTGCGTGTGTGTGTGTGCGTGGGGTGTGTGAGTGTGTGAGGGGTGTGCGTGGGGTGTGTGCGTGTGTGTGTGTGCGTGGGGTGTGTGCGTGTGTGGGTGTCTCCCTCGTGTCCATCTCTCCCACAGGTCTGGATCTGCTCAGCGTTAACATATTGTTTAGAGACAGACGCAAATACAGGGGCTCTCTATACATGAAGCCTCCTCAAGAAAACCTCCATATTATTCCCAAAAGCCTTCCATTGTACAATGTTATGTTTGCTCTTGCTTTTTTCCCTCCTCTCAGAAGTTCAAGGCTATGTTTCCACTTCAGGGATAAAAAAAAAGAAAGAAATGGTTGGGGAGTTCTGCGAGAGTGCGGAAAGAAGAGAAGGCATTTGGGATGGGGGTGTGAAGAGTCCACCCGCCCCGGAGTGTGTGTGAAGCGTCCGTCCGTGGGCAGACTGGCCTCACCGCACCGCCCGGCTCTCTCTGTGCTGCGCTGTGTCATCTTCTAAAGTACAGGCTGGGAGCTCGTCCTTGTTTGTTTGCTACAAATTAAGGTGTTAAGGGCATAGTGTTAAGGGCATATCCTACGAACGGCCAATTAGCTAATTACACCACACTGCTTTATTTTGATACAACATCTGGCAGCGGTTTGAAATCCCTGTGCTCAGTGTCACACAAAATTGCTAGGAGGTCTCCTTTGGTTCCTCCTCACAGTGTTTGACAGTGACATTTTACAAGACACAGAGACGTCTCCGCAGGTATGCTGGCCTTGGGAGTGGTGAGAACTCTATGAAGAGTTCATATCAGGGTCACAGCAATGGACTACTGGGAAGCCAGGTGTTCTATGTGACGATGCACATGACCTGCCTTCTGGACATTTATATTTATATAGTATAAGTATAAGTATAAGTATAAGTATAAGTATATATACTCTTTTGATCCCATGAGGGAAATTTGGTCTCTGTAGTTATCCCAATCTGTGAATTAGTGAAACACACTCAGCACACAGTGAACACACAGTGAGGTGAAGCACACACTAATCCCGGCGCAGTGAGCTGCCTGCAACAACAGCGGCGCTCGGGGAGCAGTGAGGGGTTAGGTGCCCTGCTCAAGGGCACTTCAGCCGTGCCTACTGGTCGGGGTTCGAACCGGCAACCCTCCGGTAACAAGTCCGAAGCAATTAATATATATATGCCGATATTAAAGGCATCTTAAGCACTGTTGGTTAAAACTTGAGCAATACTACACAGTGTACAGTGATATTTCAAAGCTGATGCGATGTTGGAATGTTGGAAGCGATCTCAAGATGGACATTCTGTACGTACTGGCTGTCCATAACCCTAATGAGGGTGCGGAGAGTGCTGAAATGTGGACTTAAGAAAGGAAATTCTAATTATTGTATAGGAAGTTTGAGTGGGGCTTCTATGCCTTTCATTTGACAGGACAGTAGAGACAGTGACAGGAAATGAGTGGGAGAGAGAGAGTTGGGGTGGGATCGGGAAATGACCCAATGGGAGAGAGAGAGAGTTGGGGTGGAATCGGGAAATGACCCAATAGGAGAGAGAGACGGTGTGGGATCGGGAAATGACCCAATAGGAGAGAGAGAGAGTTGGGGTGGAATCGGGAAATGACCGCAGGAGAGAGAGTTGGGGTGGAATCGGGAAAAGCGCCCATGCTTGTTGTGTTTTGTTGTGTTACCTGGTCCATCACAGTTGGTAGGAGGGGTGCCCGGGAGGGTCCTAGTGCCCGCCCTCTCCTGGCCCTGCTCGTCCACACACCAGCAGTGACCCGACGAGCCGTGGCACTGCAGTGGGCGGTACTGACCCTCCTCGTCACACTGCGGGACGAAGGCTCCGACTCCACCATGGGAGCCCTGCAGGCTGTCTCTGTGATGCTCACACTGGGTCCTGGGGCGCTCCGGGCGGACTGTGGAGGAAGGAGTGGGGGACGACAGGGGTGTTCATTAAGCTGGGGACTGTGGAGGGACACATGGATGGCTTGAAAGGTACACAGTGCAAGATTTTCACCTTAATATACCGGTAACCTTTACAAAGCCGATTTGATGGTAAACAAACTTGTAATAGGCGAATCGTTCACCTAGCATAGCTATACAGCATAGACGTAGTAGAAGTTTTGAAGACTCTGTGGTGTTCCTAAACTAGTTTTGTCAAAACTCATCTGGTGAACTTGGATTACTGCTCTATATAGTACACAAAGCTTCTTTTTCCCAAAAACCCATTCTTTGATTTTTATAAATATTTTTATAAAAAATGCTTTAAATGCTTGAAATCTATTATGCGGCTTGACCTTTTGACCTACCCAAGTCAAAACGCATCTATTGCACTCAGGTAACTGCCCTACATAGTACACAAAGCTTATTTTTTTCAAAAAAAAATTCTTTGATTTTATATAATTTTTTTACTATTCAAAAATGCTATAAATCTATTATGCGACTTGACCTTTTGATCTACCCATGTCAAAACACATCTATTGCACTCAGGTAACTGCCCTACATATTACACAAAGCTTATTTTATAAGATTTAATAATAGATGCATAATAGATGTATAGCATTTTTGAATAGTAAAAAATTTATATAAAATCAAAGAGGGAGTTTTTGGAAAAAATAAGCTTTGTGTACTGTGTAGGGCAGTTACATGAGTGCAATAGATGTGTTTTGACATGGGTCGGTCAAAAGGTTAAGCCGCATAATACATTTCTAGCGTTTTTTGACAGTAAAAAATGTATATAAAATCAAAGAGTGAGTTTTTGGAAAAAAGAAGCTTTGTGTACTATGTAGGGCAGTTAGATGAGTGCAGCAGATGTGTTTTGAGATGGGTGGGTCAAAAGGGGAATGATTTGCATAATAGATTGAAATCTTTTATCAGCATAAAAAATTCATAAAATCAAAACATGGGTTTTTGGACAAAAGAAGCTTTGTGTAATATAGGCAGACCTTGTTTAAACACATTAAAGTTGGTTTGACACAAACTCGACCATCGTAGTCAGTGCTAAATAGATTTTTCGAATGTGTCGAATATCCAACATCCAATATAAAACCAACTTTACCACGGTTTGTTGGAGTAGGTTGTTGTCTACGGAGCCCGGGAGAGCTCACTTTAAGTGATATTTTTTCTGGTCGTGATAATTTGTGAGCACGTTTTCCTTTAATTGAGCCCTCGAATTAATAAAACGTGACCCTGTTGTAGGCCTAAATTGAGCTCTCGAAATGTGTATTTCGTGCTCACATTTAGTAATTCCCGACATTTTCTCACCGCTCGCTGTGCTGTGGTGGCAACTTTGTGTTACCTTGGCACGGACTAGGCCTACAGCTGTCTGTAACATTACAGTTCATATTGGTAATGTGATGAATACCGTAGGCAGCTAATTAAAGCCTTTAGGTGGTCAGGATGGTTTATAGCGGACTTCTACTCTTTGTAGCAGGGTCACCTGTGGTGTCAACCGCCAGCTATGGAGACCCATAATGGGGAAATTCTACTAGGCTACATAGGCTACTCGGGCTCTGTTGTAATGACCGGTTTTCACTACCTCCTGGATTGTTGACTAAAGCCTACGTTAACTGTGAGGTCTAGAAGGCAATCGAAGCACACACAGCGACAAGCTCCCAAACAACTAGATGTTTAGATGCAGAGCGGTACAAAATATGACCGCCGCCCAGTCCAACACATGTTTTCCACAAAAATAAGTCACGCTGAAAGGCATATATGATTCTAACTGTCTCACTGAATTGCATTATGCACACTCAATTCTCACTGGTATCTGCTAGACAACAAGTACCAGAACATGATTAGTTCATAGATTTCACATGTAATATACATTTTATACAACCCCACCCCCATTGCCTGTTCATAATTCTGAGAAATTCTTGAATTGTGTGCATGTGTGCGTGTACATGTTTATGTTTATGTGTGTGTGGGTGGGTGTGTGTGCGTGCATGTGCTTGTGCTTGTGTGTTTGCCTGTTTATGTGCCTGTGTGTGTGCATGTGCATGCATGCGTATATATGTCTACTGTCTGAGTATGTGTCATACGTAGGATTACTGTGAATGTATGTGTGTGCGTGTGTATCTGTTTATGCACATGTGTGCATATGGAATGGGTTTACATGACCCCTGGAGGCAAACATCCGCAAAAAATTGGTCATCCTAGGCCCTACAGTTCTCAAGATATTCACAGAAAACTGTGCCTGCCCTACCCTCCTTTCGGGGGGTCCAGTCCAGCGGGGGGGGGGGGCTACAGATCAAAACGAAAAGCGATGGTTCCATGCTATCCATGTGGGGTTACATGCCCACCAAGTTTCGTGTACCCCGGTCTTTCTTTGTCCCGGGAATCCTTGTTGGTGTACGGTCACTAAATGTACACATAAATTATTTTATTGTAAGGCCCCCCATGAACGAAAGTCCACGAAAATTGGCATGCATTCGGAGGGTGTCATAATGATCCTACACTTTCAATTTCGTGCAGTTTTGACCATGTCAGCCAGAGATATTGTGATGAAAACACCTAATGTTTTGCTTTTTAATTTTTAACTATGTGGTGCTATACATGAAATAAGTGGTAATGGGATAGGTTGACATGCCCCCTTAACCCTTAGAACCCTAAGCTGTTTTTAGGGCATTTTCACTACCTTTATTCATAAGGATTTATTCTGGTCATTGTAAGTGCCACACACATATATTATATATTGTTTTTTTCAGGAGAGTTTAGGCTATTCAGATCTGCCATCATTTCATGTATTAATACTAGCATTGATTTTATTTTGATTTTTAAAGAATTAAAATATAAAAAGTGTATTATAAAAATTCTTATATTTCGACATGTATCTCACCACAGCAAGCTCACAGCTCTACATGCATTTCATGTGTGTGTAGGGCAGACTGTCCTGAATCGGGCAATATAATTGCCATGTTGGAGGGATACTCTGGGGCTGAGCAATTTACAGAAATATTTGCTGTGTGATTTACGGAAATAAATGCCATTTTTTATTTAGTGATGAAAAATGACCTTTCTGCGCTCCATATCTGTGACACGAACTGATCTGACCTGACTTGACCCGAGGTTGCGTGTTAGCCTGCGTGCCTGTGTGTATGCAGTCATAATAATTCTCAACTCTTTACTGCATTGCCATGAACAAAGTAAAGGCAAAAAAGGTGTTTATTTGTTGAAATTGGGATGCAATGTGAGCCTTGAATTGGATGCCATGCAGGAATTTGCTAGGATCTCAAAACCGAAATATGAACATGCTTTGCCATAGAGAAACACATGATAGCATTGGATTATAAACATGCTTTGTCACAAGAACAGACAAAAACGTGGGGTAAGTCCAGCTATATGAAGTTATTATTTTGCTGTCACTTCGTCTGTTTTATAACCCAGAAGGATGTACTTGGTATCACATGATAGCTCTGAGTCTCCTCTTTCATCTGACATGCGTGGCATATCTATGCGATCACAGGTCCGCGAGTAATTCAAACGAGAGTAATGAGTGTGCAGCGTTGGTTTGTGTACATGACGTTATTATTTTGCAGTCACTTCGTCTGGTTTTATAAGCCAGAAGGATCGATAAACATGGTACCAATGGATAGCCCTGTGCCCCCTCTTTCATCTGATATGCTTGCCATATCGATGCGATCACGGGTTCGCGAGTAATTCAAACTAGAGTAATGTGTGTGCAGGTGAATGCAGAGAAGTATAGACTGTAAATATGATGCAATTTGATTTAATTTCATGATTTTTTTTAATTTTCATACTTGATCGTACAGACAAGTGTGTAGTCTCGTTGGAAAGCCCCACTTCTGCTCTGTCGTGCAATAAAGGTTACATCTCGCTGCGATGAACCGTTCCGGAGCAATGTAACAGAGAAGAAAGGGTGTGTTTTTTGACGCACTTTGCGTCAATCGGGTTCTAAGGGTTAAGACCAACATACAAAAAAAAGGTGGACCTCCAAGGCCCTACGGTTCTCGAGATATTCACAGAAAGCTGTCTCCGGCCACCTACAGGCCAGTTGGTGTATAGTAACATAAATTAATTTATTGCGTGGCCCCCCATGAACGGAATTCCACGAAACTTGGCGTGCATTCAGAGGGTGTCATAATGATCCTGCACTTCCAATTTCGTGCAGTTTTGACTATGTTAGGTCACAGATACCTGCGATTACAACACCTCATTTTTAGTTTTTTGTGTTTAACTAGATGGCGCAATACATGAAATGAGTGGTTATGGAATGGGTTGACATGGCCCTTTGAGATCAACATACAAAAAAAAAATGGTCCTCCTAAACCCTACGGTTCTCGAGATATTCACAGAAAACTGTGTCTGCCCTACCCTCCTTTCGGAAACAGGTTCCATGCTATCCATGTGGGGTTACATGCCCACCAAGTTTCATGTACCCCGGTCTTACAGTGTCCCGGGAATCCTTGACGGAAATTTGGACATGCGAAAAAACAAAACAAAAAAAAAATCTGACTAAACCTATACGACCGCCGCTTCGCTGCGCAGCGGTCATAATTACAACACGTAGACCTACTGCTGTTGGTACAAATAGGCTACTGCGTATTAGTAGTAATACCCACCCAATACAATAAGGTTCCCTCTAGTGCCCGATGGCCTCACCATATAACCAATATGATGCACACAACGCAGTAAGCTTTGATACGGACTATGAAACGGGAGACATAAACAGTGGCGTACACGATGCTCAGCTTCTCACGCTATGCAGCTCACACCGTTCGCGATAAACACCACAGCTCTGCATAAACTTGGACCTCAACAAACACTCAAAACTTCGGCAAACATTCAGCTAGACGAAGATGGCAAGGGGCCTGTGCAAACACACACAATCATCTGCTATCCCACCTATATCCTACCTAATGGGGCTTTATCTAGGTGCACTGCAATCAATGAGATTCCCCCTACGTCACTACAAGCGACACACCTCCCGACGTCATTCCCGGGGATACCCCTTGACACCACACTACGTTTTTGTGCACACAATTTAATTTCTTCGAGCCCACGTTTTAATTATTCGTGGGTGCGTTTTAGTAGATCGAGATCTCGAATGTACTATAACGTGCTCATGTTTACATGTGTCAAAACAATATTGAGTGCACGTTTTACAAATTGTGGCCACGTTTAAGTAGATCGTGCACACAATGTTCTATAACCATGTTCACAAATTGTGCTCTCGTTTTAATAAATCGTGCCCTCGTTTTAGTAAATCATGCGCTCGTTTTAGTAAATAGTGCACTCGTTTAATAAATTGTGCCCTCGTTTTACTATGCTTAAAATGAGAGCTCAATTTAGTAAAATGAGGGCACACTATAGTAAAACGAGAGCACAATATAATAAATTGTGCACACGATTTAGTAAACCGAGCGCGCAATTTAGTAAACCGAGCGTACGATTTAGTAAAACGAGTGCACAATATAGTAAAACAAGCGCACATTCTCTCAACATGCAAAACATTTTGTGGTGACACCTCTAGGGCTCCGTAGTTGTCCATGTAACGAATATAATATACCTTAACTGCCATGTTGGAGTGCTCACTCACCTGGCTCGTTGCAGTTGGGTCGTGGGGAGCTAGGGGGCGCTCTCGTGCCCGCTCTCTCCTGGCCCTGCACGTCCACACACCAGCAGTGACCCGTAGAGCCATGACACTGCAGCGGGCGGTACTGACCCGCCTCGTCACACTCCGGGATGAAGACTCCGACAATCGGGAAGCCGTCCTGAGAAGTCTGAACGTTGTCTCTGTGATGCTCACACTGGGTCTTGGGGCGCTCTGAGAAGACAAAGGACGACAATTAAACCAGAGACTTTCTAATGTAGAAACACAGCACTCAAAAAATACTCAATAGAAATCCATGGGGCTAGTTTGTCACGCCAATATGGCCGTTGTCTACACATATCCCACCCCTTCCTCGGCAAAACGTCAACGTGGATACATTAAGCTAATAATATGGTGTGTTGTGAAGACATCGTGCCAATCATGTGTTGTGATCTCGCCGCTGGAGCAAGATTGGTGTCGTGAAGCCTTGCGCACGCGCATTTCTGCCGAAATGGATGCCCAACGAGTGCCCAAAAAGTGTTGTCAATTCAGTTTGATTCATTCCTACTTCCATTGGCTTCATTTGGACAGGTATTCTCACCTGGCTCATTGCAGTTGGGTCGTGGGGAGCTAGGGGGCGCTCTAGTGCCCGCTCTCTCCTGGCCCTGCACGTCCACACACCAGCAGTGACCCGTAGAGCCGTGGCACTGCAGCGGGCGGTACTGACCCGCCTCGTCACACTCCGGGACGAAGGCTCCGACTAGAGAGAAGCCATCCTGAGAAGTCTGCGCGCCGTCTCTGTGATGCTCACACTGGGTCTTGGGGCGCTCTGGGTGAACTGAGGAGGAAAACACAGGACACAGAAGCCCAGTAAGGAAGATGGGCGGACAAACTCACAGGAAACAGGAAACACAACGTAGAAAATACCAGGTGAGCACTCAGATGAAGGAGCTAAGGACCATAGAGGAAATGTGAAGCTTACACACACCGCCACAGCCCAGCGCCTCAAGCGCAACACACAGCCTACTACTGGCCTGTGGTTTTAACATCTGTCCAGACAAAACACTCCTGATGAAAAGAAACAAAACCAGATTGGTTTGGGCTGTGGTGTTGCGTGTGGACAGCTCAGAGGCGTGGTGTGGCGTGTGGACAGCTCAGAGGCGTGGTGTGGCGTGTGGACAGCTCAGAGGCGTGGTGTTGCGTGTGGACAGCTCAGAGGCGTGGTGTTGCGTGTGGACAGCTCAGAGGCGTGGTGTTGCGTGTGGACAGCTCAGAGGCGTGGTGTGGCGTGTGGTGTTGCGTGTGGTGTTGCGTGTGGTGAGGCGTGTGGACAGCTCAGAGGCGTGGTGTTGCGTGTGGTGTTGCGTGTGGTGTGGCGTGTGGACAGCTCAGAGGCGTGGTGTGGCGTGTGGACAGCTCAGAGGCGTGGTGTTGCGTGTGGTGTTGCGTGTGGTGTGGCGTGTGGACAGCTCAGAGGCCACGAGACGAAAGGCTCCGCGTCCACATCACTCGGTCCACGCCAGACACACACACACACACACACACACACACACACACACACACACACACACACACACACACACACACCAGTGTGTTTCCGTTAGGGTTGGACTGGCGGTGGAGGGTGGAGGATTTAGACAAAGCTCAGGTCGCCTCGCCTTGCCTCTCACACTGGACCGTTTGCCGTTTGTCAGGTCTGCAAGTGTTATTTCAGCTCAGAGAGAGATTCCATTAACATCTCCTTCACAGGGTCAAGGCATGTTTTCACTCCCCCCAGCACACCTCAACCCCACCTCTCCCACCCACTCCACCTCAACCCCACCTCTCCCACCCACTCCACCATGCTTTTCTTCTTTCTGAGGGTTTCAAGAAGTGTGCTGGATCTACACTACAATGGCATCTGGAAGTTGTACAGATGGTGTAGTCTGTTTAATGGTGGCAATTACTGCCTCTCTCAGACAGATAAGCATTTCCAGACAATAAATATACAACACATGGGGCTTTCGGAGAATGACAGATGATTCATGGATGGCTTACGTATGCCACCAGATGCACACAGGATATCTTTGAAACACAAACACTTTTTTCTTTTGCCCTAAATGAACGTGAGTAGCCGGCTAAGACACAAGGCCAACATGAGTCATTCTTGATCTTTCGCTTTTGAGCGGCAAAAAACTGTCTGGTGAATGTGTCAGGACCAATCTTCTCCAAATTTTACCTTGAGATAATTCCTGAATATCCGTTAAGGAACAATGTGTCTGGTAATCCATAATGACAGTGGGACTGACAGTGGGACTGACAGGGTAAAGGTTGGGGTTATCCAACTGTTTCTTTCCACCTATGCACTGCTAACAACAACCTGGAGAACAGGCTAATTCACATAACACTATCAGCCTTGTACAAGGTCTGCACTCAGAACAACAGGTTTGTGTAAAGTAAGGAGGAACATCAACAACTAAAGGTCCTCTTGCGATAAGCACAGAGTCCATCACAACTCATGGAACGTCCAGCCTCGGGGAAATGAGGCAGAGCTGCGGGCAGCAGGGTTCCGTGGTGCGGCCCATTTAGAATGTTCCCTCGGACTGTCTAAATAACGTGTTCCAGCGCAAACATTCTAAATTCAGTGTTTATTAGAATCACTAAAATGAATACCATTCTTTTCCATTGCCAAAGTATGTAAGCTATGGGAAACAATGCATTTGGGCAATATACATACAGTACTTGGAAAGGACATTCTTACATTTTTGTGAAGTTTCATGTTTTTAATACTGCATAATGAATAGACAAAGTGGCTAATGGAAATAAATGATACAGTAGGTATGTGTTCCTCGCCTTGATAAGACCACATATCCTCAAAATAAAGTTCCTAAAAATAGCTTTTTAATAACAGCTTTACATTAACATCTCTGATGGCATAAAGCATATTGAATTGCCTTAGCGTACGAAATGTGCTCAACAAACAAAATGGCCTTGCCTTGCCTTAGAAACACATTGAAAACACCACATAATACCCAGATAATTAAAGTGCGCTCTCACCTGGTCCATCGCAGTTGGTAGGAGGGGTGCCCGCGGGGGTCCTAGTGCCCGCCCTCTCCTGGCCCTGCACGTCCACACACCAGCAGTGACCCGACGAGCCATGGCACTGCAGTGGGCGGTACTGACCCTCCTCGTCACACTGCGGGACGAAGGCTCCGACTAGAGAGAAGCCGTCCTGGGAGCCCTGGACGCTGTGTCTGTGGTGCTCACAGGGGGTCTTGGGACGCTCTGAGAAGACAAAGGACGACAATTACACTCAAAGTCAAACTTCATTGTCTTTAACAACGTATTCCAGTTTAATCCCTATGTTGATTCAATTCATTTTGACTCAGTTCCTTTAATTCAGTTAATTACAGTTCAATTTGATTCAGCTCAGCCCAGCCCAGTTCAGTTTGATTCATTCCTACTTCCATTGGCTTCATTTGGACAGGTATTCTCACCTGGCTCATTGCAGTTGGGTCTTGGGGAGCTAGGGGGCGCTCTAGTGCCCGCTCTCTCCTGGCCCTGCACGTCCACACACCAGCAGTGACCCGTAGAGCCGTGGCACTGCAGCGGGCGGTATTGACCCGCCTCGTCACACTCCGGGACGAAGGCTCCGACAATCGGGAAGCCGTCCTGGGAAGTCTGCGCGGCGCCGTCTCTGTGGCGCT
>NW_027468663.1:56950470-56960470 GCF_046254945.1 Alosa pseudoharengus | reverse complement strand
GTTAGCTAGCATTCCAGAAACATTCCAAAAAGGACATGCATTACAGTTTGGCTGGCAGACGTTTTTGGTAACCTTGTCTGCTGTTGCCAGTGACTCGTGAGCCTGTGTCCACATCGCTATTTTTGCACTGACAGCCAAAGATTCTAGAACAGAGCTCCGGACAGGGTCAAGTGTTTATTGTTGCTAGGTTACCAAACTATCTACCAGCAGCATGTCGTTGCTGCCTGGCTTAATGCTAACTAACTAGCTAACTGAAATGGCAATCTTTCAGGACTCAGTTCACTAAAATATGACTTCGCCAGACAAAAGGAGCTGGCATTACAATAGAATATGTCACCCCTTGTGTCTTTGTAATTTGCATTCGGTTTGCAGTAGTAGTTTAATATTTAGTCACATAGGACTTGGCTGATTTTTTCCTCGACCACTAGGTCTACACGACCCACGAACATTGTTGACAGTGTAGGTCCCGCCCCTTCCTTGATTTTAATTGGCTAGCTAGAGAAAAGTGACATTGACAAACCAATCAGGAACTGAGAAATCAAACTCCTTCCGTTTCATGCAAACTCCCTTCCGTTTCATGCAAACTCTCTCACACACACCACTATACTCTCTCACATACACCACTATACTCTCTCGTATTCACCACTATACTCTCTCACATATACTACTATACTCTCTCGCATTCACCACTATACTCTCTCACATTCACTACTATACTCTCTTGCATTCACTACTATACCTTCTCGCATACACTACTAAACTCTCGCATACACTATTATACTCTCTCGCATACACTACTAAACTCTCTCGCATACACTACTATACTCTCTTGCATACACTAGTATACTCTCTCGCATACACTACTAAACTCTCTCTCACATACACTACTATACTCTCTCACATACACTACCAAACTCTCTCACATACACTACTATACTCTCTCACATACACTACTATAGTCTCTCACATATACGACTATACTCTCTCACATACACTACTATAGTCTCTCACATACACTACTATAGTCTCTCACATATACTACTATATTCTCTCACATATACTACTAAACTCTCTCACATACACTACTATACTCTCTCACATACACTACTATACTCTTTACTCTCTCACATACACTACTATACTCTCTCACATTTACTACTATACTCCTTCACATACACTACTATACTCTCTCACATACACGACTATACCCTCTCATACATACATGTAAAATGACTATAATAGTGAGTGTGGATGAGTATAGTGGTGAATGTGCAAGGTTATTATAGTGTGTGTAAGACCAAGTATGAATTAAGGCCTAGACGGCCCCTCATACATCTCTGCTAGCACACACACACACACACACACACACAGGCACAGCCCAGCACCAGCACCAGTTCACCGGGAGAGCACAGACATGGGAATGAGGAGCAGGCACACACACAGACACACACACACACACACACACACACACACAGACACACACACACACACACACACACACACACACACACACACACACACATATACACACACACACACACACACACACACACACACACACACACACACACACACACACTCACACACCAACGGCTGGTAAAATGCATCTTTGCAGTCAGTGTTTTATTCATTCAATTCATCTTTTATTTTAGCAGGTGAGTTGAGATCTAAATCTCTTTTTCAGGGGAGCCATGTGGACCATCCTCTTCCTCATGCATGTGATGCCCTCAGAGGTCCAGACGGCTTCAGTGGCAAAGTAAGGGACACTTCTACACTTTCCAAAGCAATAGTGATTAAAACAGACTGTATCCAGAGTTCACCCAAAAAGACTCTGCTTTGCCTTGAAGCAACACACCAACTTTTGGGGAAATTAGCTTATTAAAGTTTGTATTAGCAATTTCAGGCCCAAAAAAGGCCCAAACATAAATGATCACATTCATCTAATCTTTCCTAACGATCCGCTAGCTGCCTGCCCCATAAGCAGGCCGTCATCTCTGTAGGTAGCCTAGGCTCCGAGATCTGCACACAAAAACAATTGCTACCAACAAGGGTTGGCAACCACTCAATAAAGTGTTCCAAGCAATAACCGACGAGATGCACGTTTAGGAGAGTTTCAATTGCACGGGAGGGAGGGGGAGGGAGTAGCGAGCTAGCTCTCTGTTTTGTTTGAACATCAACAGAAATGACGTGGAGCTAAAAGGGAGCTTTAGGCTAACTGGTGTAACCCACTTCCAGTGTATTATGCTATGCTAAGCTAAGCTAACAATGTCGGACTGGGATATTGTGCGCACAGAGAAGAGAAGGCTATCCTCTTGTCCGACTCTGGAGTAGTCGGAGAGTAAGGTAATTTCCCAAAAGGTTGTGGTGTTCCGTTGAGTGTGGGACTTCCCCGTCTCCCCACCTGTCATGTGGGGATCACGTCGAGGGCTCAGGGCCAGACCAACACTGCCTGACTCAGACCAGCTCCAGCTGAGCCATTCCAAACACTCATTCACTCGTCCCGACGCGACGACCCTCCCTGACTCACTCAACTAGGCCCCAGACTCTCAGACCACAACACCACCCAAACAACAAACATCACTCTGCACAGATGTTCTCTCACAACACACACACACACACACATGCACACACGTACAGTATGCATGCATGCACACACACACACACACACACACACACACACACACACACACACACACGCACACACACACACGCACATGCACGCACACACACACGCACATGCACACACACACACACACACACAAACACACACAGACACACAGAAAGAGAGAGAGAGAGAGAGAGAGACAGAAGAATGACCCTGCCACAGCTAATGAGACTGTGTGATGACCGTAGGGCCCTGTCTCTCTCTCTCTCTCCAAACAGGTATGCTAGATAACTAGTGTAATGAGTAGCAGCATGGTTGACTCAAGCGGGGAGAGTGACCTTTTTGACTGGGTGTGGTGGACCAGCAGTGACGCCACCAGAGCTCCTTGATTACGGCTCAGTTTCAACCCACTCTGACATCACCGCTTGACATTGGTGCATTTATTGTGTCCATGATTTGATCTATAAGGGGTCACTGCACTTGCTTGAAATGATAGACTCTAAATAGCTTGTCTAAATAGACTCTAAATGATGTACAAAATCAAGTCTGTGTATTCTAACTAGCTTACTGGATATGACCACAACTCACATCCAATCAGTGACTGACAAATTCTAGACTGAAAGCATGTCGGTCAACTGTCTCTCTGCTCATATTGCGGTACAAATGGTTACATCTCTCTCTTCCTCCAAATTACTCCACTTGAACATCCCAATTTTCCCAATGACAGACAGACAGGCAGGACCAGCTGTGAACAACCCTCCCCACCCCTCCCCACCGCACCACCCACCACCACCACCTTCGCCAGACCATCCACACCATCGCCCCCTGTTCCCATGACATCACGGTACAGACATTCCTGCATCCCCCATCCTGCCCCCAAACACCCCCCTCCACCCCCCCACCCCTCCAAACACCCCCCTCCACCCCCACCCTGCTCTGTAAATCTGTCAGGGAGGGATTGTGTTACAGCATGAGCAGCATAATAACACCACGTCTGCACAACTCCACTGACAACATCACTCACGCACGCCATAACTGTCTCCCACACCAGCTGGGAGAACTCACTCACTCACTCACTCACTCACTCCTTCATTCCTTCATTCCCTCTGTCTGTCCCTCCATCTCTCTCTCTCTTCCCATCCTAGTCTCAGCTGACCCTCTCTCTTTCTCCCCTTTCTCTCCATCTCTTTCCTTCTCTTTCTCATCCTCCCACTCTGTCTGAACCTCTCTATCTCTTTCTTCCTTCTCTCTCTCTCTCTCTCTCTCTCTTTCTCCATTACCCCCCCTCCAAATAAGAGGAATGACCGACTGAGCATCACCCCCCTCCCACACACACACACACACACACACATACCACTACCACCGCCCACCCTCCCCATCTTCTCATCCCCGTCCTGGACTGTTTCTCCGAGGCCGTCCACTGTGTCAGATGTGGGGTCATTTCAGGTTCGGGGCTCTACATTGCAGCACATCTGTGCTTGGTTTTCTCCCTTCCAGCAAAGCTCCGACAAAGCACTATTAGATTACACAATGTTTTCACCGCCCCCCCCCCCCCCCAACCCCCCCACTCCGATCCCAAAGCTCTCTCCACCACCCACTCTCCTGTCATCCTCTCACATGCTAAAACATCACAGCTGTGACAAATACCACTCCGCTAATGGCAACCATTTAGATGACCACCCTCAACGATTGGGACCAGTGCCCCATACTCTGACCAGCGCCCCATACTCTGACCAGTGCCCTATACTCTGACCAGCGCCCCATACTCTGACCCAGAGATGAAAGCAAGACCCTAATAAACAGCTGATGAGGAGAATAGCAATGTTAGTGTGATTTCATATGAGCACGACACACTCCACCAAGCATGCAAATGTCCATTACATACACGGCATGTAATATCCATTACATACACGGCATGTAATATCCATTATATACACGGCATGTAATATCCATTATATACACGCCGTAACGGAGGCGAACTCAGCTAGCGTGCTAGTTGCCCGTGTAAATCCTCACAGCCCTAACCTTAAGAACGCTTCTAACCGCTGACTTGGAAGCCTGGGCTTTTAGCTCAGTGGTTAGAGCGTTCGACTTCCATGCCGGTGTGTGTTGAGGTGTGCGGGTTCGAGGGCCGTGAGAGGCGGACAAATTACGATCTCGGTTACACACGCCATATAATATCCATTACATACACGCCATATAATATCCATTACATACACGGCATATAATATCCATTATATACACACGTAACAGAGGCGAACTGAGCTAGCGTGCTAGTTGCCCGTGTAAATCCTCACAGCCCTAACCTTAAGAATGCGTTAGAATCGCGTTAGAACGGCATGTAATATCCCTTATATACTTTGCATATAATATCCATTACATACACGGCATGTAATATCCCTTATATACTTTGCATATAATACCTACATACACGGCATATGATATCCATTACTGCATATAACTGTGTCTATATGACCGTGGGATGCACACAAATCACAGGCTTGTTTACTGCCAGGGACTCTCCAGCGGGCAGCTGTGGCGGTGGGGTTGCGGCTAGCTCAGGGTGGAGCGCTGGTCAGTTGCCCTCGGCAACAGGTGGCGTGACGACGGAGCCTCCTCGGGGCCTCCGGCGGGTCGTGGGATAGACAGATGGAGGCGGAGGTGGAGAAGGTCGGAGCGGAGGAGAGGAGGGGTGGTGGAGAGGAGGAGAGGAGGGGTGGTGGAGAGGAGGAGAGGAGGGGTGGAGGAGCGGAGGGGTGGTGGAGAGGAGGAGAGGAGGGGTGGTGGAGAGGAGGGGTGGTGGAGAGGAGGAGAGGAGGGGTGGTGGAGAGGAGGGGTGGTGGAGAGGAGAAGAGGAGGGGTGGTGAAGAGGAGGAGAGGAGGGGTGGTGAAGAGGAGGAGAGGAGGGGTGGTGGAGAGGAGGAGAGGAGGGGTGGAGGAGAGGAGGGGTGGTGGAGAGGAGGAGAGGAGGGGTGGAGTAGCGGAGGGGTGGAGGAGTGGAGGGGTGGTGGAGAGGAGGGGTGGTGGAGGGGCAACAACAGGAGCCAGTCATGGGGGCTCATGCCCTCGTGCCACTGGGGCCAGATTCCACAGGGATCCGTCTCTCAGCGCGTTAATAAAGCAGCCATCCCAAACACGAAGCCCCGGCTCTCCACTCTCCACTCCCACAGCAGAACCCAACAGCAGGCAGGAAGTGCAGGGATATTAAGTTAGCCAGAGTGCCAGAACACATAGCGCTAAACCCAGACCGACAGTAGTGTGACTGAAGGAGACAGAGCTTGAGTGAGTCAGTGAGTGCAGACTCTCACAGCACACTTTTACTGTTTCTCTTACTGTTTGGACTCTCACAGCACACTCTTACTGTTTGAATAAACGAAGTGTACACAAGAGGCGGTGGTAGTGTAGTGGCTAAGGAGCTGGGCTAGCGTGCAGTAGCCAGAAGGTTGTCGGTTCAATTCCCGGCTTCCACCGTTGTGCCCTTGAGCAAGGCACTTAACCCCAAGTTGCTCCGGGGACAATGTGATCCCTTGTAATATAGCTGACATATGTAAGTCACTTTGGGCAAGAAGTGTCTGCTAAATGTAATGTAATAAGAGGATCATTATTTTTCTTGGCTTTTGCTGCAACTTTTTTATCCAACATAAAAAAGAATATTACGACACAATGTCTTCACACAGACACTCCTACAGTAATAAATACACAGCCATTATCTCAGCTGACCAGTTCACCATGTGGTATCTGTCAATATGGGCCTCTATCTCTCAAGGCTTTAAAGGAAACTTTAAGGATTTTTCACATAGATCTCTGTTTCTCTGTTTTCCGTACTGACAGTACTCGTGACCTGGAGAAACACAGATCTGTGTGAAAACTTGCCAGAGTTCTCCTTTAAGAAACATTTCTATACCTGAAGTTAGCATTTTCAAAGATGTATAATTTATCCATTTATTAAACAGCCTGGCCTAGTTTCAGCCATTCCAGCACAGCACCTGAGAACTTTGAGTATAGTATAGTATATATACTCTTTTAATCCCGTGAGGGATTCAGTGAATCAGAAACACACTCAGCACACAGTGAACACACAGTAAGGTGAAGCCCACACTAATCCCGACGCAGTGAGGCTGCTACAGTGGCGCTCGGGGAGCAGTGAGGGGTTAGGTGCCTTGCTCAAGGGCACTTCAGCTGTTCCTACTGGTCGGGGTTCGAACCGGCAACCCTCCGGTCACAAGTCCGATACGCTAACCAGTAGGCCACGGCTGCCCCACTTTGAGCCCTGATCTCTACCGTGGGGAACGGCTGTGTCCAATTTGAGCCCTGATCTCTACCGTGGGGAACGGCTGTGTTCACTTTGAGCCCTGATCTCTACCGTGGGGATGGCTGTGTCCACTTTGAGCCCTGATCTCTACCGTGGGGAACGGCTGTGTCCACCTACCTCCAACGGGGCCGATCTTGTTGGTTATGGCGTAGCGAAGGATGCGCTCCTCCTTGACGAACATGGCGAAGACGCGCTCCACGCTGAGCTCCAGCGTCTCTGGCCCACTCCTGGGCCCGTGCCGGCAGTAGTTGTGCGTGATGTTCTGACGCAGCTGGAAGGAGAACGTCTCGGCGCCGCTCTCCGCCGACACAACCGTGAACTCGCGCACGGAGATGGAGGTGGTCACTGCAAAGACACAATTACACACTTCACAACAAGAACTAACTGACCCAGAATGCCTACATGTGTACACATACATCACACACAGGGAACTAGGGCTGCACAATGAATCAATTTGAATCAAAATGGCCCTTGTAATATAATACGGCCCTTGTAATAAAATGTACATACTGTATGTAAGTCGCTTTGGAAAAAAGCGTCTGCTAAATGAATAAATGTAATGTTAATGTAAATGTAAATCAAAATCACAATTTGAACAAATGCAATTAGTTGCATGCTAAACTAATGCATGCTCACAAATCAGAAGTGGCACAACTTAAAGTGAAATGTGGAATATTGAACTGAAGCTTGACTTTCAAAAATTATATTGCAAATCAAACCGCAATCACAATATCTGTCAGAAAAATGTGACACCCCCCCAAAGCCCTACTAGCAACTGGTAACCCTTTCAGTGTCCATGATTTGACTGGCCCAAACTGTTCATACAAAATGCAAAATGGTCTTTGACAGGGAAGAAACAGCAGAGGCTCCATGTTGTTCAAATGAGTAATAAGTTTGTATTTGCAACTCATCAGGACCGGCAGACAGCGCTTCCTTTAAAAGGAAGTGGAGGGACTGTGTGCGTTGCTTTTTATAGCCCATGTGACTCTCGTAGCCGCGATCTCTATCTCTCACACAAATGACAGATTGGATTCCAGGGGAAAGATTGTGCCCTATCGTTATCAAACATGGGCTTCCAAAGAGTCGCTAAAAGAGTCCTTGAAAGGTCCTAAAACTGTAGTCCTCCTGAATGTATTAAAGGGACCTTTACTTAAAACTGTAGCTCACTTGGTTGCTCCAAAGTGCTCTACCAAAACCCATTATCTAACAACATTACAACATCATTTGCAAACGGTCTGAAAAAACAAAACATGTGTTTTTGTGAGGTATTTATTTCAAGGTTGTGTCCATCTGGAAAAAAACACTCCCACTTAAATGGACAATAAAGTTATATTGTTTTGTTTTAAAAAACACTTTAACTGACTTCATGAAAACACAATGAAGCCCCTGACTTAAGAGTTAGTGGAGAACATGCAGCGATTATGTGAAATAAAATTATATGGAATAACACTTTAAAACGTCTTACGCCAAATTCACTGCAGTTGTAGAAGGGGATTTGGGGGATATAAAAACAGCGCAAATAAAAATGTTTAACACACAAAAAAATGGTCAGACGGAGCGGATCACTGCAGAGGAATTTATAAATAGTTTTAAAAAGATCTGAGAAAAAGAACATAAATGGCTATGGTGCTGTAGTGTGCAACACTTTTGATTATTTCTAAAGAACATGTATGTGCCAAACGGAGGGGGTGGGGGTGGGGGGTTACCTGAGGGGTAGTATTGGAAGGTCATTTTAAATGGCTCCATCTGCACTGTTGCCCCTGGGGGTATGAAGGGGACACTGCCGCTGAGCTTGGTGTCCACGCTGAGGTAGTTCTCGGCATCCAAACCTTTGGCTGTCTGGACTATGCTCAGGCGCTCGTTCCCAGGGTAGAAGGTGACATCAGCATGGCGAGTAAACTCCGCACCTGAGGGACAGGTAGAGGAACGACAGGAGAAAGTGGGTGATGGAGAACGATGTGGAGAAAGAGAGAGAAAGACATCAAAATGCAGAGAGAGAGAGAGAGAAAGGGAGAGAGAGAGAGAGAAGAAGTGAAAAAGCACAAAGAAAGGTATTGAAATACAAAGGGACAGAGAATAAAAATAGAATGAAAGGTAGAGAGAAAAACAGAGCGAAAGAGAGAGAGAGAGAGAGAGAGAGAGAGAACAAGAGAATGAAAGGTTGGCCCTGACATGTTTTCCTGGTGTGGGCCCCTCGTTGGCACTCTGTGAGTCGTAAAAGTGGCGTGTTGAAGTGTTCTCGTTTCACTACTAATTTTTACTCGCACAGATCAAACACACATGAGGGTTATGGCCCTCGTAATGGTGCTTGGTGAAAACCTGCACGTCTTACGCACTACAAGCAGAGTGTGTGTGTGTGTGTGTGTGTGTGGGGGGGGGGGTAGAGACTGGTTTTTTTCACGCACAAGTCTAAACACAGAGCTTGGGAGCACCTGATTTAAATTAGGCTCCAGGGTGGAGGGCCTGTTGTTCAGTCTGGAGGAATCAGGGGGAAAACACAGCTGTGAGGCCGACCGTGCACTTAGCGGCACATTCGTGCGTAAGTATGTCTGTACATTAACAGCCCCCAGCATGGGGGCATACGCTAAGTCAACACACAACATGATTTAACAACCCCGACGGTGACATCACCAAGGTCTTACCAGGGACGCTGGTACCATGTGTGTGGGGGGCAAGGACATTGTATAGGTGTCTGTGTGTGTGTGTGTGTGTGTGTGTGTGCGTGTGTGTGTGTGTGTGTGTGTGTGTGCCAAAACTATCTTTCTGTTATTCATTAAGCTTCATATATTTCACATTTTCTGAAATGTATAGCAACACATAAACATGCCGTCGGGAGTTGTTGGCATTCTAACCTCTAATTTCACACAAAGCCTCCCACACTGAACACACAAACTCTAAACAGAGTACCTGTGACTAATATGGCATGAGACAACATGCCAAAACACACTCCGTCACACAAGCGAAACACAACACCACCTCTCTCCCTGGTGGGGTGGGGGGTGAGTGACACCACTGGGGGCTGTGGGGGGGCAGACATGGGGCAGCTGGGGGCACTTACCGGCGATGGTGAAGCCGTTCTGGCT
>NW_027468663.1:56942970-56945470 GCF_046254945.1 Alosa pseudoharengus | reverse complement strand
TCACTCTCTCTCCCTCACTCCCTCCTTCTCTCTCTCTCTCTCTCGCGCGCTCTCTCTCGCTCTCTCTCTCTCTTTCGCTTTCTCTCTCTCTCCATATCCACAACTGCTGCAATGGCATCTAAATTTCTGCAAATGGGGCAGATGTTGATGAGTCACAGAGAGCCAGTGCCAAAAAAGACACATAATCCCTGAGCCTGCGAGCCTCACAGTCCTGAGTCTGAGTCTGAGTCTGCGAGTCTGACTCTGCATGCAGCGCTACAGAGAGCAGCAATCAGTGGTTTGAGCTCCAGCCCTCGCAATGCTGCCAAAGAGGAGGTTAATATCTGACATCTGGAGGCCTCAGCGCTCGCTGAGAAGGTACCTCTGGGGGGCGGCACTCAAGGAGGGTTCTCTAATCTAATTGGACAGGATCCCGCCGTCTGTGTTCTCAGAGGGGCCATCTGAGGATCTGATTGGCTTATCCAGAGTGACCTCTAGATGATGATGATGGTGATGATGATGATGGTGATAGTGATGAAGTTCTGAGTGCTGCTGGAGGAGCTAGCCTCTTTATAATTAGTCCCAGCAGTGACCCTACGGATGAGCAGCTATGGGGGGACGGCCCTTAGGACCAAGAGGGAGAAGGAGGCGGGGGACGAGTTTATTTTCTCTTCCATCCTCTTACCAAGCCCTCACAAAAGGTCAAAGTGGAGAAGTGGAGGGGGAGGGGAGGGAGGGAACAAAAGCAGGAGGTCGCTCTAAACAACCCCAGATGAGACAAAAAGACTAGGATATGAGAGACAAAAACAACAAACACACCAGACCAAGTGAGACCGAGAGAGAAAAAGGCCAAAACGACACACAAAGGAGACAGATCTCCGACTGAGAGATGTCCTCACCTCCAGTGTCCAAGTCGACACCTTGCACCACGCTGTCCACCTGGTCCTTGGGGGAGTGACGTGGCGAGCCACCGTCCCGGGTGGGGAACAGCTCCAGGATGGTGTGCTCGGGCACGGGTCTCTGGGGCAGCCCGGAGTGCTCCGGGGGCAGGTTGCGGGGTTCGGGGATGGCGGGGTGCTCCCGGGGGCCGGACTCCGAGTTGTGGCTCTCGGGGGTCTCTGGGCTGGCCGTGAGTGGCACTTCCTCGCCGTAGAGCTGGACCTGCGGCTGGTCCGGCGACTGCAGGAGCGATGGGTCAGCTCCGGCTTCCACAAACTCCGGCAGCGTCGGGGACTGGAACTCGGGGTAGTCGGAGTACTCAGAGTACTCCGGGGTGGTGGCCTCCGCGTCAAAAGGGGGCGGTGTGGCGAGCACGCCGCCCACTGCAGCTGGGATCACGTTGTCGAAGGAGTAACTGCTGCCGATGTGGAAGAGCCACACACCTGGCAATCCCGTATTTCCAACCCTAACAAGAGCACAAGAGATGTAACTCCAGTATATAGAAAAATCTATTTAGTATTAACTATTAATTAATTACTAATTAACTATTAAATAACTATTTATGTTTATACTCCAATTAATGTTTCTGGCAGACCGTTTTGTCCAAAGCAAATTACAATAATATTTAATAAACATTGCATTATCTTAAAACAATTTAATTATTAAATTATTTTCTTCAGTCATCTCAAAAGAAGTACCTATAAACGAAACTTAAAAGTTCTTAAAAGAACCTTTCTTGCTATCAGCTTTCATTCATATCAGTAAATGAATAAAATGAATCCAATGTGGAACTGTCAACACATGTAGTACTGTAAACACTTTTTGTGGGAAATTTTAAAGAATAATCTTTTTCTTCTTGCACGTTTCTTGTCGATATGACACCAGAGAAACTGAAGCCAAGCCTCTTCACCAAGTAAAGAATTACAATCTTCCTCACACAAATCACTCTGACAGTCCTTAGAACACTATTCTCCGCAGTTGTAGCAGTGAGTTATCGGAGTGCTGTGCTTACTGGTAGAGGTTCTTGACCGACTGCTCGTTGGTTGTGATGCTGTAGAAGGGTCCCTCCTGGCGTGAGAAGAACAGGAAGGAGACCTCCCCTCGGCTGAAGCCCACGCGGGCAGGCAGCTCGATCTCCACGTTATACGACTCCTTCGGCCGCGTCCCAAAGAAGTTCAGGCCACCTTCTGGGTACAAGAACAGGCCATAGGTGTCTGTCTCATCGTACGCCAGTACAGCCTGGAACGTGTTCACCTACACAACGAGATTGCATATAGTATAGTATATGCCAAACATTAATACACGTTGATCAACATTAGCATCAACATCAACATTAGCATCAACATCAACATTAGCATCAACATCAACATTAGCATCAACATCAACATCAACATTAGCATCAACATCAACATCAACATCAGCATCAGCATCAGCATCAACATCAACATCAACATCAACATTAACATTAACATTAACATTAACATCAACATCAACATCAACATCAACATCAACATTAACATTAACATCAGCATCAGCATTAGCATCAACATCAACATTAGCATCAACATCAACATCAACATCA
>NW_027468663.1:56867970-56937970 GCF_046254945.1 Alosa pseudoharengus | reverse complement strand
TGTGTGTGGGGGGGGGGGGTGCTGATGACCCAGTCTGATAACCAGAGCCTCCAGGGTGAGGTCAAGAGGTGTTATGCTGAAGCCTAAGGGGTCAAATGTCACTTTGATGAGACGCTCTCTCACCCTGTTGGACGATCCGTCGCTGCTGCGGGACTCTTCCTCGTAGGCCCCGACGTTCTCCCAGGTGACCACGACGGCGTGGGTGGGGGTGAAGCGGGCGTCGGGGAAGCCGCGATGCACCTCCATGGCAACGCGGTTGAGGATTGTGGGCGACTCCGTCTGCCGGTAGTAGATGGTGCCGCGGCCTTTGCTGGTGTCCAGGTCGGCCAAGAACGGGGCGATGACGGGGAAATCAGTGGGGAGCCCGTCGTCCACATACTGCTTCTCCATGGGCAGGTCCTGCGTCGAGATGATCCCATTGGTGGCAACCTGGTGAGCGAGCAGACCACAACACAAGACACCATGGTTATAAAATCAGTAGGCCCATGATGTCTGAAAGTCTGCTGGAGTTGTAGACCTACTCCAAGCTCTAAGTATATGTGTGAATGTGCAATTGCAGGCAAATATATGTTGTGGATCACTGTATAACCTAGTCCCCCAGTAGGCTGATAAAATATTCTGTCTGTATCCGAGCGTCCCTTGCTTTTTGTTCTGCCTAAACAGAGCTGTGAGGCCCCAGTCCTGTTCACATCTGGGCTAATGTAGAGCTTGTGAATAGTAGCTTGTTTACAGGTTCTTTATCTGTGTGGGTTCAACAGAGAGGCAGAGTTGAAGCATTCACTGGAATACACATCGTCTGGTCAGTCTTATCTGATCTTTGAAACGCTCCAAAATTCCATGAACAATGCATTGCTCTAATTGAACACATGGCTTCCCCCCCCCAAAAAAACGAAAAGCTTGTTCAATGCGTGTTACAGCGAGATAGTATTTAATTTCGCAAAATGTTCAGGATAAGCGATATAGAAAACAGAAGAGGTGCATTCTTAAGCAGCATTGGCATTCCATGATGTAATGCCATAAGGTCAGTCGAACTGCAACACCTCAGGACCCAGCGCACGTACAGTAGGACGCACGGGACCTTACGCACGCGTAGCGCTCGAGGAATGACACGACCTAAATGTCACGAATCCCACACTCATCATGCTCAGGATTGTTGAAGTGTCCTTTGAACCAGTAAAAAGTATTCCGTAGCAATACATCTCTAGACATGCTGGTTACACGTATAACCCAGTACATTCGGGCACATAATTTGAGATTATCCATGCCTGTGAAAATGTATAATTGACGTCCCATAAGAGTATAAATATTCTACCAAAAACCTAAAACACTTATGATAAGAAACACAATAAAGACTTACGTAGAGGCTGCTGAAAGATGCTTCATAAAAACGCATGGGTCTGGTTAGAACTATAACTTTCGAAGTTTCATCATCCCCCTCCTGTAGGGTTAAATCTCCGCTGAGTGTCCCATAAGGAAAAATGTCTTTCCTGTGAATGCCAGTTACCACATACACTGTCCAGCACAGCTGTATAAAAAGTATCGTAAACTTGTTTCGAGTCATTATTATTCTATGAGGAGCGGAGCAGCATGGATCAACCAGAAGCGAAAGGGGGTTCACCCGGCACTGGCAGCGCTCTGGGATGTTCGCTAATTTCTGCAAGATTTCCAAATAGTCCTAACCACTACCTCTGACCCGCGCGCTCATGGAGGGAGGGCTCAGCGCACGGAAAGACATTGCGATTGGACGCAGCATTCGGCAGTCAGTGCTATGAGCGACATCTGGCTTTAATTAAGAAAAATACGAATTCTAGAAAAATAGCCACGATAGAGGGGTTTCATTACATAAACAGGTCCTCGTCTGGGGAATAATTATGTTATTTGGCGTTAAGATTGCCTTGGCTTTCTGCCAGAGTATTTTGCAATTTTAAGGTCCACTTAGTTTGCACAGCATGGGTTGTAATCAATCCGTTTTCAGTACCTCGTCAAAGCAGGGTTTCTGTCTCTAATTGCGGTAGCATGAACTGGTTATTGCTTTAAATGTTGATGAGAGTAGAAACGTTTACAAATACTCTAATAATTAATCAGAAATTGCGCAGCCAGGGTAAATTGCAAGCATATACACGGTGGGTCTGGAAATTAGGAGTTGTCTCCAAGTGGTTTAAATCAGCCAATTTACCATAAACTATTAAGGTTTGGCTGACAGTGATTTCCCCATTTCCCATCCCCATTTTTGCAAAATAAGGATTTTATATTCCCACAAATTAACAGTTAAATCCAAACCAGAATGTTCTGAGCTGCCTGAGTTTTGTAGAAATGTATTAGCGTTTTCATTACGCTCAAATAGCAGAGGGGGAGACTTCGACTTTTACTGCCATCTTGCGGTCATTGTAAGAAAATAACATTCTCATTTTGCACCCAGATTGCAGTCAACAGTTTATGTCCTCAGAGCAGCATAAAACACATATTGTGTGCAATGTGGACATATCAGTTAAACTGGCATAGTACAGCGGCTAAGGCCAGATTTTTACCTGAATCGTTCATTTTTTGCAGAAAGCACGAAACTTGGTACAGGTATAGTACTACCCCTAGTGATCAAAAATTTAAATGGACCCCAACACATAGCGCCCCCTAGTGGCCCCTATCTTGACTTAAAATATGGCCACCAAAATATGCCCTTTTTTTCTACATTTATAATGCTATGCTGCTTTTAACACATAATATGACATCTATAGCCATCTTTCAGCATTATGAAATACATTATGAGACAATCATGCATAATTAAAATGGCAGACATGTTAGATTTTAAGGAAGTAGCCATACATTCTGACACTGAGTCAAAAACTGGGGTGCGTTTGGGCTGTGTGTGAAGTTTTGACTGTGTGACTAAACCCTGCACTTGCCTGGGCTCAATCCTTCTAATTTGCCCCCTAGAGGCTGGCATGCTAGCAAGGAGGCTAAAACCCTTAGATGCTAGCATCTGTCAAGTCTCTTAAAAAAAACATATGCTGCCTTTTGGGAAATTAGCTATTTTGTCTTCTATCCTAGAGTTAGATAAATTAGTACATGCACCCAGTCATAGTTAGATAAATTAGTACATAACCCAGTCCAACACATCCTACTGTTAGCCTAATTCAATTGAGGTGGGTGGGGCCAATTAGCATATGCTAAAGTTTCTTTTAAGGCTTATAGTGATTGTTTGAAAAGGTCTATTTTGTTTTATTGTAGTTTAATATTTTGCATCCCATAAAATGATTATGCCTGTCAATGAAGCTAATTTAAATATGTAGTTTAGCTCCCTCCTGACACATTAGGGCTCATGCTAGTCAGTGAACCAGCACTTTTAGGACATTTGCTAGTGCGTTCAGCGCCTGGTGGTTCTGGTGGAAACACCAAAAGCTTAAGACAGGTAAAGTTGAGTATCGTCTGCATAGCAGTGATAATCAAATTCATTGGAGCGAATGGTCTCACCCAAGGAAGTGTGTAAATAGAGAAAAGTAGGGGCCCTAATACTGATCCCTGATGCACACCTGTGGTGAGGTCATGTGCCCTTTAAGGTAGGATTTAAACCAGTCAAGGGCTTTCCTAGACATTCCAGTTCAGATAGTGTAGAAAGGAGAATGTCATGGTTAACAGTATCGAAGGCTGCAGATAAGTCTAGTAGAATGAATACTAATGACTTAGCAACTTAGATGAGGACTTAGCTACTGTCAATGCTTCGGTCACAGACAAAAGCAGTTTCAGTAGAATGACTCTGGAAAACAGACTGCATAGGGTCTAGCAGGTTGTTCTGATATAGTAAGTCCAAGACTTGCTTGAAGACCATTTTCTCCAAAAACTTTGACAAGAAAGGAAGAAGGGAGATAGGTCTGTAAAAGCAGGAATGTTAGAGGTGGTGGCAAATGATACATTTTCCATCTTTATCCTCGACTGATTTTTCACTAGTTTCACATTTGGCTAGGGTCAGTGTCACTACTGGTAGCATAAGCCAGTACCTGGAGCCTACAAACATTGCACAGGTAGTCCAACTCCTCCAGAATGGCACACCAATACGTTCCATTGCCAGAAGGATTGCTGTGTCTCCCAGCGCAGTCTCAAGAGCATGTAGGAGATTCCAGTAGACAGTTGCTCAAGGAGAGCTGGGTAGGATGGTAGAGGGTCCTTAACCCAGCAGCAGGACCAGTATCTGCTCCTTTGTGTAACAACAAACAGTAGGAGCCCTGCCAGAGCCCTACAAAATGACCTCCTCCGGGCCGCTCGTGTCTCTGTCTCTGACCACACTGTCAGACTTCATGAAGGTGGCCTGAGGGCCCGATGGCCTCTGGAAGGACCTATGCTCACTGCCCAGCACTGTGCAGCTCAATTGGCATTTGCCATGTGCTTTTCACAAATGAGACCAGGTTCACCCTGAGCACATGTGACGTTTAAAGATGTCTTGGAGAATGTAATGCTGCCTGCAACATCATTCAGCATGACTAGTTTGGTGGTGGGCCAGTGATGGTCTGGGGAGGGATATCCTTGGAAGGACGCACACACCTCTACGGGCAAGACAACTGCACCCTCACTACTCTTAGGCATCAGGATGAAAACTTCAGACCCATTGTCTGACCCTGTATTGGTGCAGTGGGCCCTGGGTTCCTCCTGGTGCACAACAATGGCTGGACACATGTAGCAAGAATGTGCAGGCAGTTCCTGGAGGATGAAGGCATTAATACCATTGACCTGCCCCCCCCCCCACACACACACACACACACACACTCCCCTGACTTAAATCCGATTTAACACCTCTGGGATATTTTGGTCCATCCAACACCGCCAGGTTGCACCACCGACTGTCAAGGAGCTCAGTGATGGCCATGTCCACATCTGGGAGCAGATTCCCCAGGACACCATCCGCCATTTCATTAGGAGCATGCCCCGATGCCATCAACCATGTCGGGGCCATACGAACTACTGAGTACCATCATGAGTTGCTGCGCTGAAATTCAAGCAAAATGGACTAGCTTGCCGTGTCATTTTTTCCTCTTAGATTTCCGGGGGGTCCTCTGTCCTCTGTCCTCTGTGGATTGATCATTTTAATTCCCAAATAACAAAGTCGCATCCTTTTGTTCCTAACATATTACCCAGTCCATATCAGTTTGAATCCTACCTCATAGGATGCTCGTTTAACGTATCCCAGGGTCCCCCAGGGCTCAGTACTGGGCCCCCTTCTCTTTGCTATCCACACCACTTCTTTGGACAGATTATACATTCGCACAGCTTCTCATACCAATGCTATGCAGATGACACATAGCTTTATCTGTTCTTTCCACCTGATGACCCCTTGGTCTCTACACGGACCACGGATTGCCTCTCAGACATATCTTGATGGACGAAGGCACACCACCTCCAGCTAAACCTCTCAAAAAACAAACTGCTGGTCCTCCCAGCTAAACCTACTGCTCCCACGTACTCGAATGCCCTCATACAGGCATTATATGCTACCCCCCGACCGTTGCGCTCTTCAGACAAACATTGTCTAGCTCTGCCACCGGTACGCTCAGGTCAATCCAAACTTTTTTCATCTGTTGTTCCTCGTTGGTAGAACGCGCTACCAGTTCCTACTAGAGCAGGGCAGAGCAGCATCCCTCTCCATCTTCAAAAAACTCCTGAAGACCCAGCTCTTCAGAGAACATCTCCTCTCATAGCACTACTTACAACTAGCTAATTCTAGCACTTACCACCTGACTTAACTGTATAAAAACAGTACTCACTTATGCACTCTTCCCTATTGTACTCTACCTTTTTGAATTGTTTTAAATTGTTCTAGAATTGTTGTAAGAGCGTTAAACTGTTTACCAGGTTGTAAGGCGCTTTGGCTAAAAATGTGTCAGCCTAATGTAATGTAGATATCCAGCATGATGTTTTTTCCCCATTGAAATCTGATGTGTTTTATTTTTTTCTGAAGTGTATTTTTTTTTTGAGCAGTGTATAGTAAGTAAGAGTTAAGGTTTGCTCAGAAAGAGAAGAAGGTAGAATAAGAATGTATTGATGATGTAGGCAGTTACTTCAATTAACCAAGATATAGAATAATTGCCTTATTTTCTTACACATAGTGGCCATATTGGAATCTTACCAGATTATACTTGATGCCTTGTATATTATTGAGGTTGCCATGTGATAAAATTACTGTTCAAACTTTTAAATTGTTTTTGAATGATATTTCTATCATGAATAACAATAATGATGGTCTATATTTTCACATTTGGTATCCTCCATATTGGATTTCAAAATGGCCAACATCAAGTTTGTATGGAAATCCTGTCAATAGCTTCCTTGACCCTAACAATTGAGTGTTAGAACTTAAAATACTTTTTTATCTTGTTTAATTTTGAAGTTGTATCAACAATTCTATTAAGAATGGTAGCCATATTTGAATTCAAGATGGTGGCCACTAGGGGGCGCTATGTGTTGGGGTCCATTTCAATTTTTGATCACTAGGGGTAGTAGTATAACTGTGCCAAGTTTCATGCTTTCTGCAAAAACTGAACGATTCCGGTGCTTAGCCGCTGTCTAGGGTGCCTTGGCAAACATAAACAGTAAAATCCTATTAAACTGGGGGAAATACAAGACAGCCACAACACTGACCTACACAACACTGATACTTCACACCAAGTGATAATAGTCCATCTCCGAATTTGCATGTAATACAGATACATGTCTACAAGGTCTTTACATATTTAGAATCAATTATATAACTTTTGTTGATGACAATTAATTATTTTCTTGTAAACATTTTGTGGGCAAAAATGCTATCACCATTAGTATTGGTATTAGTATATCACCATGATCATAGCCATTTTGAGGAGCATGTCGTCATGTAAACATCCTGGTCTGAAGAATTGCCTTAGTTATTAGCTCATCTAAATTAAAGATCTGTACTCAAGTGTCACTCCACACTCTATTGTGTTCAGGGTTCCTACACATTTTCCATTTCAAAATTCCATACTTTTTCCATACTCAAATTTCCAAAATTCTCGTTAGATTTTTCTGACCATATTCTCGACATTGCGGCCACTTCTGGTTTGGGATAACTCGGTGAAAACAAAGGTATGGACAACTGAAGTGAATTAAAAAATGAAACTTAATATTCATCCATTTAGCTGGTATCATCATCACCTCATTTTTAGTTGTATCTTGACGATGGAGACTGACAGTTAAGCTACACAACAGTAGGAATGGTTCATTATGACCTGAGTGAAGTGATTAGTACTGCAAATGTAATAGTCTGGAAACACAAATATTTCTCCAAACCCTTGTTTCTTTTTTCCATACTTATCCAGACCTGATAATTACTAACATCAAATTCCATACTTTTCCAGGTTTTCCATACTGCGTAGGAACCCTGTGTGTTACGTCTGTTGGTATTGGACGTCTGCGCACTTGTCAGAAGTCATTTTTGAGACTTCCTGGTAGAGACGGACCGATCTATCGGCGGGCCGATATTAGGCATTTTCCAAACTATCATATCGGCATGAATAATGGCCGATAAATGAATATTTTAAAAATAAAATAAAAACGGACGAAACACCCTTCAACCATGTCATGAGTGTTGGCGTTGTATAGTTTGTCCTCCAGAGGGCACTCTACACAGTCCCTACTGGCAACACTCGTGTATAACGCGCCACACATCCTGCAACCTGCTGATCCAGAGTTGGGAGACGGTGTCACTCCCCGATGTGAGTCGCTACCAGATGTGAGTCGCGCATGCGTCACTTTGCTACTTTGCCACTACCTGTGCTGTTAGCCACAGAATAATGACATTAGCCTACACAGCAGTAATGTATTATTTAGCGTAAGGCATCACATTTTCACGGCATAATCTCTAATGTCAGTTCTAGATTAGAGGCTGAAGTAGCCTGCTAGCGAGAGACTTCTGTAATATCAATAAAAATTATGAAGTTTGTTCACTGCTGGCAAGTAAGTAAGCAATCAAGCACAACAAAGGCTGTCACTTGAATGGCGTTTGCTAACGTTAGCAACCAAACAATCTTAGATAGCTAAAACGTTTTTGAAACAGAAAAGTGAATTATTTTATGGATTTCAGTCGGATCCCTTGGCGTTATGCCGTAAAACCTATCAATCTGAGCATGCGTGACTCACATCGGGTAGCGACTCACATCGGGGAGTGACAGACGGCAGCCTATTTAAGCCTAAATAAACAAAATTATGTTTCCGGTTTACTTCCGGCTTTTGGCAATGGCGGCCGAAAAGTAGTACAAAGCTTATCAAAATAATAGTCTGTTTGCGATTTCGCTGTTTTGACTGGCGTGTTGAAAAATAAACAATTAAATATTCGACCGTATGTCTCCACTGTGTTATGTATGGAGATTGAAGGCTATGAACGGCATGAATGTTGACAATTATTTTAGTAAATACTCAACGGTATGTCTCCAATGTGTTATTTATGAAGATTGACAAAATGTTATTAGGCTACTACATAAGTACCAGCGCATGTGGCCGTTTATTTCATCATTTGGCTATAGGCCTACAACTTAAATGTTCTAAGCAGGGTAGGAATGCGTTGGCCGTGATGCCCCTTTGAAAATCAATGGTTTACAGGCCACTGTGGCCTTGGTGCCTCCTTTCAATATTCTGTTTGTGTCCGTCTAATAGCGATTTTCATTTAGCCTATGGCCTGTCAAAATAATCTTAGCATCACAACGCAAATTAATTCAGTCTTACGCAGTGGAGAAAATGACAGCGCATGGCAAAGTGCGTCCAAATTCACCTATTCCTCTCAGTTGAAATACTTGCGATCCCCTACTCATCACACAGACACATGTATCACATCACATGAAAGAGCTTTTTCTCAGCTTTTAAACGATGTTTGCCGCTAATTGCTGTGGTGAACGGTTCGCGAGAAAAGTAAATAATATGATTAAATTGAATAACTTCTAGGTTCTGCGCCCATCTCCCTACCCATTCATCTCAGTGGAATACTTTACGAACCCTTTGTTCAACACATGACAAACCATATCAGAATAAACAGCAGACCTTACCGAACACAGAGGTGTAAAGCATTCCCCTGTAGCCTACAGTTAGCCATTTCAGAGTATTCCGGTTTTAAATTTGCAGCCAGGTCTACATTTATGTCTCCAACTTTGGTCTTTAGGTTTCAAAATGTGTTTAAATTGTTCTACATGATTTCATAACAGGCCAAATACAAAATACATGTGACAAATATTGCCTAGATATCGGTAAATATTAAAACCAGAGGATATACAGCTGACTAAGTTTGTGAAAGGAGCCTTAATGATCACAAAATGCTAAGCATGCATCTAGGCTATTTGAGTTTCTTAAAGCTGACTGTGAGCTGTGTTTTGTTCAATACATGATTTATAACAGGCCAAATATAAAATAAATGTTAAATATAGCCTAGCTGTAAATATGAGATGATCAGATGATTTACAGTTTTATGTCTAGGCCTATGTCATGTTTCATGTTTTTGTAATGTTTCATACAGTGATGCAAGACTACTGCTGTGAATAGGCTATGTGGTGACTACAAACAGGTAGAGTCACGAGAGGCTAAGTACGGGAGATAACTGTGCGGACTCGTTCCAAACAGACGCAGATTCCTCAGTGACGTTGATTCCTTTTATTGTCCAAACATCAAGATAAAAAACATCCAAGCAGCCAGGCAGGCAAGACGAGACATAATGTGCAAAGATGCAATTGCGTTGTTTCTATGGTAGGATACGGTCAACAAAAAGTATCCTCTCCCGACTCACCCCCTATCCATACAGCCATACCTATGCCCAGGTGCATATATTCATTCATTCACTACTACACCCCTGCCCACGTGACTTTGATGCTAATTACATGTCAAAATAAAAGTACCAATACAACACGAACGCACACACACACACAGGAAGTGGCATACGGCCGCTACATCCCAGCCCCTAATTATAACACTATAATAATTACAAAAAACACCATAAAACATACAATCAAACAAATGTCCATGCTTAATATTCCATTAACGGCGTATAGTCATCTTCTTTCGCAAACAAGTCTAGGCCAGAGGTTCAAGCACATAGCCTGTCAAGGTGATCTTTACCACCACCTTTTGTCATATGAGTAGGTAAGTCAGTCAAAACTAATTGTCTCTTCAGACCTCTGCTTCCAGTAGCAGACAGACTTTAGTTATTGGCCTATCTAAACAATTGCTCTTAGTCTTGATAAGTAGCCTTCGTACTAGTCCTTTTCTGTCTGGAAAGGTTTGAATTACCTTTCCCATGACCCAGGAATTACGAGGTGCGGTCTCGTCCACTATAAGCACTATATCTCCAATCACAAAGTTGCGTTTCACGCCGGTCCACTTCTGGCGTTCCTGGAGCTGTGTCAAGTACTCCTGGACCCATCGCTTCCAGAACAGATTGCCCATGTACTGGCCTTGCTTCCAGCGGCGACGAGTGTAGAGGTCATCCTTCTGAAACTCCCCTGGGGGTAGAGATGGGGATGTTTTCAGCAGCAACAAATGATTAGGGGTCAATGCCTCCAAATCATTAGGATCAGTAGAAGAGTTGGTGAGCGGACGACCATTAATGATGGACTCTATTTCACAGAGAACGGTATGAAATCCGTCCTCGTCAAGATTCTGTACCTTAAAGGTAGAATTGAGAACTTTACGTATGGATCTTATCAATCTTTCCCAAACTCCCCCATGATGTGAACCAGTAGGAGGATTAAAGCTCCACTTGATACCTTTCTGCAGAAGAATGTCATTAATCTGAGCATGATTCAAGACTTCAATAGCCTCCCTCAGCTCACGCTCTGCTCCAACAAAGTTTGTTCCATTATCAGAGCGTATTTCCTGGACTTGGCCACGCCTTGCTATAAAACGTCGCAGTGCATTGATAAAAGCGCTGGTATGCAAAGAAGATGCTACTTCAATATGGATCGCTCGTATTGTCAAACAGGTGAATATGACTCCATATCTCTTCACCATGCTCCTTCGGCTCTTGACTTCAAAAGGCCCGAAGAAGTCCACTCCTACCCTGGTGAATGGAGCTTCTTCTGGACAGACTCTGTCAACAGGCAGATCTGCCATCTGTTGACACCCTGGAGCGGCTTGCAACCTACGACAGACAAAACACTTGGACAGGATTCTTCTTATAGCTGTGGTAGCACCTGGAATCCAATACATCTGACATAATCTTGACAACACATAGTTGCGTCCACCATGGCCCACCTCTTCATGAATATGTTTGAGAAGAATGTTTGAGATGTGGAAATCTTTGGCTAATATGATGGGATGCCTACTTTCTTCAGGCATAGCAGCCCTACTTAATCTTCCACCAACTCTCAAAACGCCATCCTCCAACACTGGCGAAAGCTTGTAAATGGAGCTGTTCTTCCTAACACTCATGCCACTCTGCAGGCTGGTAAGCTCATCAGAAAACCGCTTTCCCTGGCAAAACTTGATAATTTCAAATTCTGCCTTCATTAGTTCTTCCACTGTGAGCAAACCACTACAGGCCTGGGCTTTGATCACCTCAGCTTTATTCTCTGAGGAAAGGTGCTGTTGCTTACTCAAGTTCAGCAGCCTCTTTTTCTGGCTGAGGGACAAGAGCAGATTCTTAAACCTGAGGATCCAAGCCACGGTCCTTTTCAGATGAATCCAAGAGGAGAAGTGATTGACTAAACAAGTGGTAGCGTCCACCTCTGACCCTTGCATGGCATTCACTGTAACGCTAACCTTGACCTCTGGATCATCTGGTAGGAGTTTACTTGAATGATCTGGATTCACAGGCCAGTCCTGTTCAGGGTGTAGAAGATACTCTGGTCCTGACAGCCAGGTCTTATTCTTGAGGAACACATCTGCCCTCAACCCTCTGGAGGCCACATCTGCAGGATTGCTCGTGGTGCTTACATACCTCCATTGAGATGCCTGAGACACTTTAAGGATTTCTGAAACTCTATTAGCAACAAAGGTACGGAACCTTGAGGTTTCATTCTTTATGTACTTTAGCACTGACGTGCTATCTGTCCAAAACAATGATGGCTGAAGCATCATATGTAATTCACTTTTCCAAAACGTGTCCATGCGGCTTGCCATGGTAGCAGCTGTAAGCTCCATACGAGGTATCGAAACTGACTTCAATGGAGCTACCCTGGATTTTCCCATGACAAAACAGCTATGCACCAGGGACTGTGCATTTTGCAAGAGCAGGTAGGTCACAACACCATAACCATCTTCACTTGCATCTGTAAAGTGATGCAATTGTGCTGTAATGACTTCTCCAAAGTCCAAAGGTTTTAGGCACCTAGTGATCTGGAAGTCTGCCAACTGACTGAGTTCCTCTAACCAGCATGTCCATTCCTGTGCAGCAGAGGGTGGTATAAGCTCGTCCCAACCAAGTTCTTTTCTACACAGCTGTTGCAGGATGATCTTAGCAGTAAGGACGACGGGACTCAAGATTCCTAAAGGATCATAAATTGAACTTATGACGGAGAGGATGCCCCGTCTTGTCAGAGCCTTTTGTTGCACCATGATCTTAAACTTAAAAGTATCTGACTGAAGGCACCATTGTACCCCTAATACCCTTTCCACAGAAAGTGTGTCCTGCTCCAAGTCCAAGTCCTTCATATCTTTTGCCCTTTGATCTTCTGGTATTGCTGTGATCACAGCACGTCGATTACTCATCCATTTAGTCAACTTAAAGTCGCCTTTGGAACAGATGGACACCAGGTCGTGCTGGAGTGCCACAGCTTCTTTCTCAGTGGCTGTGGCTACGAGGCAATCATCCACATAGAAACAATGTAAAACCTTCTCAATAGCTTCCGGACAGAACTGCTCTTCATTGTCCTCAGCACATTTTTTAAGTGCAAAATTAGCACAACTTGGTGATGAAGTTGCACCAAAGAGATGCACCTTCATTCTGAAATCCACCAGTTCTTGTGCAAAGTCACCATTGGGCCACCAGAGAAACCTCAGCAAATCCATGTCTTCAGCTGGTACTCTCACTTGATGGAACATCGACTCTATGTCTGCCAAAATTACCACTGGTTCCTTCCTGAATCTGGTCACTACACCAATCAATGAGCTGGTGAGATCTGGTCCATGCAGGAGCTGATCATTGAGAGACGTCATCTGGAAAGGTGCTCCGCAGTCAAACACCACACGAATCGTCCCCTTTCGCGGGTGGTAAACACCATGGTGTGGGATATACCACAATCTCCCATCATCACGAGCCAGTTCTTCTGCAGGTACTTGCTCTGCATATCCTTTGGAGAAAAGATTGTCCATAAAGTCTGCATACTGCTGTCGGAAAGACACATCTCTCTTGAACCTCCTTTTAAGGTTTAAAGTACGCTGCTCTGCGACTTTTCTGTTGTTTGGCATGTTTAATTTGCATTCTCTCAAGGGCAATGCAATCTGGTAATGTCCGTTCACAAGGCTTGCTGAATTTCTGACCAGTTTCATGAACTTTTGGTCTTCTCTTGACAAAGCAGGTTGCTCATCGTGGCTGCATTCTGGAAAATCAGTTTTGAACTGTTGCTGCCAGAGCTTATCCAAGTTTGAAACTGAAACTCTGTTGACTGTGACAATGTCGAATCCATCGCTGCTGTCTCCTACCAATGGTCCATTAACAGTCCACCCTAGAATTGTTTTGATGGCATAAGGTCCATCGTTCACGCTACGGATCACCTCTAATGGTTCCAAGGCCTTTGGCACATTTGTTCCTATTAGCAGCTCGATTTCTAAGTCGATCTCTGGCAGATGAACATGTCGTAAGTGAGGCCATCTCTGAAGATCCTGTTGACGTGGAATATTTCCCTTATTGACAGGCATACTCTCCTGAGTGAAAGTACTTGGCAGTTCGCAAAATATTTCACCATCCAAACTAGCCACCTCAAGGCCTGTAACTAATTGGATGTTCACAACCTTCTCTTGACCCATAGTACGTAAAAGGATATGAGTTTTCTTTCCTGTGAGATTAAGCCTATTCATTAAGTTCTCAGTGCAGAAAACAACAGTGCTTCCTTGATCTAGGAAAGCATAAGTGAGCACTGTCTTATTACCTTTCCTAGACTTAACCTGTACTGGGACTATGGGAAGTTTACAATCTTCCTCACCAGCCCCAGTAAGGCCATTGGACATTAAAACTCTGCCCACTGCGGTGCCTGTCTCTTGTTCAGTTTCAGATTTTGCTTGCTTCTCCTTAAACTGAATATGAAGCATTGTGGGGTGCTTCATGCAACACACTTGGCATGTCAAACGTTTTCGACAATCCTTGCTGATGTGTCCTGTACATAAACAGGCAAAGCAAACACCATTTTCCTTCAGGAATGTGATCTTTTCTGTGTGAGCCTTCTCTTCCAGGTGAGGACATGACTCTAGAGTGTGTTCACCTTCACAAAACAGACAATCTTTGATGGGTAAGGCAGTGTACCGTTTCTGTTCCCGTGTTCCAATATTCCTATTTTCCACAGTGGTCACAGTTGTAGCGAAAATACTTCCTTTGGGTTTAGAGATGGTTCGATTCATGCTTTTACTTAATGCTGGTGTGGGGTCTTGGATATTCCCAATCACTGGGTGTGTTATAATTCTTATTTGCTTTTCAACAAAATTAACAATGTCACTGAATGTAGCCCTTTTATTACGGCTCTCGTTTATCTCGCAGGCTACTGTTCTCCAGCAATCCCGAAGCTTGTATGGCAATTTCTTTACTATTGTAAGCATATTAGCAGGCATGTCCAGTTCATACATATACTGTACGCCATTCATCACGTTGCTACAGCTTCGAAGAAACACTGTAATCCTGTAATGCATTAACATCTTCAGATCTTATTGGGGCCCATGACAGAACTTTGTCCATATAAGCAGTGGCGATTATTTGCTCATTACCGAAGTGTTCCTGTAGCAAAGCCTTAGCTTGAGCATAACCCCTTTTAGGGTCAACATGCTGACAACTTCGCACAAGTTCCCTTGGGCGACCTCTAGTGAACTGTTCAAGGAAATACAAACGATCACTGTAATTGTTCGACTTGCTTTCGACACCGTTCTCAAAGGCTCTTATAAAAGTGTGAAACTGTAATGGGTTGCCATCGAAAGCCTGTATATCTCTTTTGGGTAGAGATGCCATTTGTTGTTGTTGTACCACCAAGGTGGTTATTTCATTTTGCCTTTTCATAATCTCGAGAGCATTGTTTTGACCACTTTGGCCTAAAGGCCCTTCATTGCTAAAGGTGGTTCCATGCTCGTGCATATGGTGCTGAGAAGTAGAAAGTTGAACATGTGAATTTTGGGTGGCCATTCTGACCTTAGATCTTGTGGCTAAATCTCCGATGCTATTCGTGACTTGCTCGTCCCTCTTAGGTGCTGCCAACGTCTGAGGAACAAATGTAGCAGCATCAGCTCTCAGCTTCATTGACTGTGTTTGTGCTTCACTGAAGTAATAATTCATGTGGTCAGATTGTCTTGCGCTGCTTTTAGAACCGGTCATGCTTGCTGCCCTTAGCACCCTCACTTTAGCCATGTGTGCAGCGATTTCCTCATCCATCTTGAGTCTCTCTTTTCTTTTTCTTATCTTTTCCTCTTCCTCCTCCAGCGCATGTCTGTCCTTCAGAAGTTCTTGTCGTGCCATCAGTGCTGCCAGGTCAGCTTCAGCTTTTATGCGAGCAGAAGAAGTGCTTGATATAGATGACCTTTGAGAGCTTCTGGCCATGGCCCTGCTTCCCACGTTGGATATGCTGTCAGATGGATTCACACAATCCTGTGGATCTCCCTGCATTGTAATAGGGACTGTTGCATTTACTGGGGCATCCTGTTGGTCTCCCTGCATGGAAACTGCCTTTGCTGGTGCTTGTGAGGCATGCATATCAAAGTCAGGCACATCTTTATTTGAGCCAACAAAGTAATTTTCATCCAAGTTCACAGTAGTTTCACTCAGCCTTGGGTAACATTATCCTTGAAAACATTGGTGTAACTCTCGATACTTGAGAACCATTCATTTTGTAGAATTTGTTCACTTTCGGGTAGCAAAGGGATTAATGACTTATGTAGCTCAATGGCTGTGTTGTGGAGCTGAATAAGGGTTTGTATTTGTTGTTGCAGCTGATGTACATTTTCATTTCTTTTCATAAGCTCTTTCATAGCAGGAATTAGCGCTTTGATTTTATCTACGAGCACCTTTCGCTCCTTTTGAAGTTTTTAAATTTTTATTGCCAAAGCCTTTGTAGTTAGTTTGACTTCTCGTTTTTCCATTGTTTCAGAAACATTATTCACGTCACAATCATGTGTTTCACTTGTGCCTTAAAGTTCGACAGTTCACGTTTTCACAGTGCACCAACAAGTCAATAGCATTCAATTAAATTCACGTTTTTAAGTGGGATTTAACATCCAGTTCTTCACTCTTAAGCCAAACAGTTCAACAGTCAATGCAGGCGAACGTCTCTCGGAAAGACGGTGATCCCCAATGTGCACTTGCAAACTATCAAAAACTATCCAAACACAGCATGAATGAGAGAGCGGGTTTTGCAGGCCTACCGTGGCTGTTCGCGTTGGAATGAATCCTTGGCTCGGTAAAGATCTCTGTCACGATGTAGGCTATTTGTAATCCAACTTTCTTCTTCGGATCCGTAACCTCGTAATCCGACAGGAATCCGTGGTAAAGACTGTGCGCTTGTTATATGCAACTGATTCTTTTTTATTGACAATGTGGTGACTACAAACAGGTAGAGTCACGAGAGGCTAAGTACGGGAGATAACTGTGCGGACTCGTTCCAAACAGACGCAGATTCCTCAGTGACGTTGATTCCTTTTATTGTCCAAACATCAAGATAAAAAACATCCAAGCAGCCAGGCAGGCAAGACGAGACATAATGTGCAAAGATGCAATTGCGTTGTTTCTATGGTAGGATACGGTCAACAAAAAGTATCCTCTCCCGACTCACCCCCTATCCATACAGCCATACCTATGCCCAGGTGCATATATTCATTCATTCACTACTACACCCCTGCCCACGTGACTTTGATGCTAATTACATGTCAAAATAAAAGTACCAATACAACACGAACGCACACACACACACAGGAAGTGGCATACGGCCGCTACAGGCTAAATACAACTTTGATCATTTTTATAGCCTACTACTGTATAGATAACTTTTGGCCTTAGTGCCCTGACATGTGGCCTCCCAGACAGCATTTACATCTGTGCTAGATCCGTTTTTGAATCAGCAGATTCGCGCAGCAGTCGCACTCACTATGCAGATCTGCACCAACTTTGCGCCAGACTTGTCTGTAGCTTCTCTGACAGTCCATCCAGCGGGTGCGGCGCCTATCCGGGGCAGCTTCGCAGACCAGACGCACCACAACTGAATTGAGTCCGCCCGCCGGGTGTGGGCCAGATCCGCAGGAGCTGCGCAGACCTGACGCGCCACAACTAACGGAACACTTTTCCGTGTAATTATTATTTATGTAATTATGCAGAGTGGAAGACTACAGGCTGCACCGTCTTTGTGATTATTGGTAAGTACATTATACAAGTATCATTTTAAATGTAAACTGGTGTTGATGTCATTTTAGTCTGCTAAATATTTAGGCTTGTATTAAACATGAAAGTTTACAAACTTAGTTTACTCTGAAATTCTGACAACCTGAAACGTGCCAGACAAGCTGGGTGGTAGCTACGGTTAGCTTGTAGTCTAGGTTCTTTTAAACATGCATCCACAACTATGTGAACATGAGCTTTAAGGCTAAATTGGTGAGCTTTGCTTATTATTCACCAAAATCGCTTAATATCGTTTCCATTGTGTGTTAGCTGCAAATTCGTAGCCATTAGGGCTAACGTTACCCACTTTGTCTGTAGCTAGCCTTGCTGCTAGTAGCACTGCAGGTATTGCATAGACGGCCAGCATTTTTTAAGCCTGTTTAAAATGGATTTAGAGTGGAAAAACTTGTCTGTAAACACTAGGCTTTTTATCGAAGGTCCACAAGAATTGTCGCTGTCCTCCAGTTTATCCGGTTTGGGATGCAAATGCGTTGTTGGCATACTATACTGTTATAAAATAAATAATCTTTGGATGTTGAATCTAATATTTACTCTTTGTTTCTTTGCTTTGTGTGCTTTTTGTACGTCTCACAGGAGCAGTGAGGAAGAATCGCAGGTTGATGCCTAACTTTAACGTTAGTCCATTGGGCTAGTTTTTGCCCTGGTCCTCTGACATACATCCGTGAACGGCACTGCTATTCACCGTCTGCTCGAAAATATTTCTCAGGACAGCTATAGCCTCTGCGAGAGATCTGCCGCTGCGGCGACCAAGGAACTGCTGCTGACCTGCGAGCTGCCATGATAGCAGCCTGCCCTGCAGTCTGGATTGAGTAGCCTAGCTAACGTCGAAGAACTCTCACGAAACAACAAACTGTCGCTGTCAAAGTCCACCGACCTGCTGATCTGCAGGATCGCCCAACTGTTCTGTGCTTTCAGTGCTCCCCAGACTGCCAGTAATCTTCCTCCGACACAGCTGAGCGCCGTCGTCATCATCATCGGGACATCAGCCGGTTAGATGCAACGGACTATGTTAAAGCTACCTTGTGTAAGAACTTCTCCCATCTAGCGGTGAAATTCTATATGACAACCAACTGAATATTACTTTCTAGCCCCTCCCATTCCGAGCGCATTTTAACTCCTACGGTGGCCGTTTCATGCCAAGGTTAACATGGCTTCCAGTAGCCTACTACGACTTCGTCCAGTGTTCCTTCCAGCGATGAGGTTACTTTAGAAAACAATACACATTGCATTTAATTATATAGCCAGTAAACATGTTGGTTATGACCTCTATGTAAAGTGAATAATAGTTTTACGTTATCGTTATTTTGGTAGGCTGCTAGCATCAGCTATTCCCAAACGAATGCATGCTAATGTTAGTACAGTATCAGTGCTATCTTTATTCTGTATGTACGAGATTAATAGTGTAAGGCAATGTTTACAGCGTAGCCTACTATTTTTCTCAGTGAGCAGAGTCAGAGATCAGTCGATGCTACGGAGGTGCGAGGGAAAGGTAAAAGGAAGAGGGAAAGGTAAAGAGAAGCCAAAAGACAGAGCCGGTGGCAGAGGATCGGTGAGACCTCCTAGGCAAAGAAGAAGACTCTCCAAAGATGACGAGGAGAGAGTGGAAGAACTTCAAAGACAAAGGAGAGAAGCAACGGAGGGTTGTGTTTTTAATATATTTCTCTGAACAGTATCAATTCAATGACACCGAAATTAGCTCGGAAGCTGCACCAGGCACGTTCGTTTTCGTTGCGTCTGCTGCAACTAGCATACACCAGAAAAAAATAGACCATTCTTCTAAAATTGATTTTACGCGTTGCGAACGGAACGCTTCAGTTACGCGCTTGGTGTAGCTTCCCTGTTTGTATCTCCATTGTTTATATGTAGCAATTTCTAGCTGTTGCCAGTCAACTGCATGATGTGTTGTCTGCCAGTGAAATCATGACACATATGATTACGTTATGGTCTATAGAAAATGTTTTCACCTTTTCATTGTCCATACACATAGTATTCTTCATTTTGTGTAAACACTTGAAAAATGACAAGAGTACTGTTACTACTTTGCTAACCATCTAACTTTGCTACCTAAACAAGCCTATCTGATCTTATTTTTTGTGTCTTATTTCTTTAGAGATTTGTGGATGGAATGAGCCTGCAAGAGCACAGGGACCTCACCACACAGTTGCTAGCGAGGCAGCCTGGTCTGGTGTTTGATGCATTGATGATGCATCAGCGCAGACATGTCATCCCCCAACCTGTGCCAGGGATGCCTTAGTGTACCTGTACACACTGCAGAGACATGCCAACCGATCGAGAGAAAACCTGTGTGAGCCTTCTGCCTCACTTCACACAGTACTGCCTAGATGAAGGTTTTCTCCGGATTCACAGGGAGGACATCACAGTATTAGGCTATGTAAGAGAGCCAGATGACAAGAGTGTTCAGATATGCTGCCTACAGACATTTCATTTTCTGGCTGCATGGGTCTCTAGGACAGGGTAATATAAAAAAAGTGATCGATCCCAAGTTGCTGTGTATTTTGCTTTTATGAAAATAAAATATTTTTGTTATGAGACCATTCATGCTGTATTTCTTATACATTACATCCACAAACTTATAATAAAAAAGGAGCTGTAGTAATTTACCTTTTGAAACACCAAATGACAGTAACATGGTCAATAATGTTATTTGCAATATATATTTATTTACAGAAAGTAACAAATTATGGTATTTACACCCATTTACACCACCCTTCCTTTTTCATGGTGCCTTTGAAGCAACATGGACCAGCAATAGGGATCATTCTAAATGCGCAGCCTCCTGGAAAGCTGCTCCTGTGGAAGACATGAGGTGCCATTAGACATACACACCATTTTATAGTTCAACATATTGTTATTAATCTGTACAGTGCTATTTCGCCTAGACTGAGTTACAGGCAAAGGCAAGTGCATCACATACCAAGACCTCTGCTGACTTGTGTCCGCATCAGCTCTGATATAGGGGGTGGAGGTATAGGGGGGACGACACGAAGTCTTCTTGGGTCATTGGGCCGAAGGCTCCTCCTTCGAGGCATCCCAACTCCACTCGTGAGTCTCTTGTTTATAATTTTCCCCTGCAGTTCTGAGATGTATTCATATGTTTTCTCAGATTTCAGGGCGTACAAGCTGTATCGTCTTGCATGTTTGTTGTACAGTCTTCGGAAACTGTAATGGCACAAAGGTAAACTATTACAGGTCAATTACTCATTACAACAACTGACAAACTGGAGAGCACATACCAATCCCAAACCACTGTGTGCCTGTGGGTTTACTTTACAAGACAATACTGCATGTATTAAACTTACATTTGTTTGCCCTCAGATGTAGTTCTTGTTGGTCTGTTGCAGTGGAAATTGTAGTCAAGAGCTGCCAGCAGAACTCTTGCCTCATAAACCGGGGGAGTGAAAGCAAAGCGCTTACTGGCATACATCAGAACATGGTTCTGGAATGACTCCAGGTCTGCTGTTGATCTGTTCGAATAGAAAAGAAATCACACACACATCCACATTAGTGTGTGCATACATACATACACACACACAATTTGTGTACAATGTTACATGCTTTACCTGAAACGCAGATATTTGTGGACATCCTTCAGCCAACGCTTGTTGAAAACAATGTCCACTAAGGCTTTGTGAGACTTAGAATCTCTCTCGATCCACTCCTTCCCTTCTCCCAGATCGCTGTGTTGGCAGCTTCCCATTTGCCACGTGTGGATGTTGCAGACATGGTGACAAATGCCAATCCAAAGTGCCTGTGCAAAAAATACAAATATAATACATAATATATAAAACAAATTGTTATACAGAAAAGGGTCCCCATAGTACAAATATATATATAGATATAGTGGGAGCTACCAGCTACAATCAGTACAATAACAATCCTGCTTACAAGGAACTGCTCTTTGGTGTCAGCAGTCTTGCAACACCACCAAAAATGGTTGACGATGTCCTTCAACCAGTGGAGGAGAATGGACTGTCCTTTCACCTTCCCTGCCTTTGGGAAATAAAAACAAAATACTGAGGTATTTCAGAAATTGTCCATGGAGAGCTAAGAAAATGCATATTTCATCCCAACAGTAAACTACAGCCAATGATTCCCATGAGTCTTGAAACTTACAGCAGCAAGTTTCTTGGCCAGATTCTTGGCACCGTGCCACATGTCCAGACTGTGATGAATTCCAAGGTCCTTGTATTTGCCTTTGTCTGGGTCTGTGAAGTGGGAAATCATAGCATTTCACAACATCTCTTTTTGCAATATTTGTATTCATATATGTTATCAGAGGAGCACTTACTCATAAGGGCTCCAATCTGGATATGAGCATCTGTGCAGATCTCCACCAGCTTTATCTCTCTGGAAAGCTTGTCCACAGTCTGGATAAATCCCTCCTTCTCCATGATGTTGGAGTTCCACGATGTATGCCGCTTGTCTATTGTTGCTACATGAATGATTTCCTTGGTGTCAAGCTCCATCGTGGTGTAGCTGCAGTACTGGGCACAATGCCCTGGTGAATCATTTCTGCCATCCCCTGTAAAAACCCAGGCATATTTCGTAGTAAGGTTATATAATAAACATATGTCATTGCTGCAAGTAATTTATACATGCACCATTTCAACATACCTAGCACCACAACGTCTTTCCCTTGAAGGCGACGGATGGCCTCGGTATTCCTTTCTTCCCAGTATTCCTTGACTGCGTCAACACAGTATGTGTCTTGGATTGTGCAAAATGTGTTTGGGTTCACCATGCCCATGTTCATGAATTTAAACAATAGGGAAACCTTCCCATAGTTGTTCCCCGACAACAAAATGTTGGTGGATAGAAGGAAATCCCCAGCTTGCATCCCAAACTTCATCACAGGCTGCGAATTCCATCTCCACAGGCTATGTCCATTGGGACATATCTAAAAGTCAGAGAAGATTGATAAATGGATTTGAATTATACAACACTGGCTGTCACAAGAAATGTGCTTGGTATTGCTACCAGTACCAGTTGTATTATGTTGTTACTGCCTGGACTTACCCATTCCGCAATCATTGCCGTGCCCTTATAAGTGATGTTGATGTGAAAGGGGGCAACACTATCACACACCAGACCAGTCCTGAGAACACCTGTACATCTGTCCACCGGCAGCTTCATTAGTGTGACAAGCTGCCTCAAGCAGGTCTCATACAACACTGCCGCTCGGACACAGATGATATCATCTACACATTGGACCTTCAAAGGGTCTGGGTAACTGGGCAACTCAACACTGGGCAAGGGCTCGTCAGTAGGGTCTTCATGAGCAGAAAGGTCATGCACAGTTTCATCAAGCCCAATTACAGGAAGATGGTCAACAGTCTGCACTGCCTTTAATGCTCCACCCATTCTGTGGAGGCAGAACACACGGGCACCATGTAAAAATGTATGACAAAACACAACACAAAATATGGCCAAGTAACAACAGATGAGCACACACCGTATAGAAATTGGTGGAAGATACTCTTCGTCGGAGCCGTCATCCCTCTCTCCATCATCTCTTTGATGGAATGCAGATCCTTCATCTGTCCAGTCGATTCTGTAAGAAATAACATATTTAGAAAAAAAGAACTTCCACACAGTACAAATAGTAACATACCGGTATGTCTATAGGGTGTACTACTTACACACTGTTCATGGGGTCATTGAACACATTTTCATCCACATCCTCCTCCGCGATGCTCATGTCATGTAGGCTTTGTAAAAAATATATATAAATGCTTATATCATGAAAATATACAATAGAGAACACATGTAGGGTTAGGATATAGACATTATGAGCATTGATGGGTTACCTCTGTTCAAGGCTCTCAATTTCAGGGGCTTCTGCAATTGCGCCAAGATGCTCATCTCTGAAATGAATAAGCAGAGTGTTTCACAACATATGACAGTACATAAAATGGTAAACACCAAATTATTAAAAATATAATTTTCATGCAGTGACTGACCTGTCTGTCCCACTAGAGATGCTGGACACTGCTGGAGTTAATACTTTAGAGGGCTTTCCTTTCAGTGGTGTTGATGTGACTGCTCGAAGTTCTCTCTCATAGCTGGACAAAAAAGAGCAGTATGTTTGAATGTCTCACTAAACCACAAACAAAGTGCATTCATTTTATGACAGTGAAGAAAATGTATTTTGGTAGATGCACCTCATATACATATAGTAAATTGACTAAAGTTCAATCAAAACAGTTCTGTCAGTTCAGTTTTGTATTGTTCTGCATGATAATGACTTTGACCCTCAGTCTGATCGATCAGTCTCTGGGCTGGCTGGTCTACCCTTCCCCCATTAGGTGTAATGACCTACCCTTCCTCCATTCATAAGTGTAATGGACTAGTCTACCCTTCCCCCATTCCCAGGTGTAGGCTACAGGTGAAAAACTTTCCCTTCAGACAATCTAGTAATTAGTAGGCTACGTCTAAAATTAATAAGACTACAGGACAGGCCTGAGGAGGTAAACGTCACCCTTGGAATTGGCTACTCCAGCATTATCAGATTAGGATACATTGTGTAGGCTACAAAGCAAAAGCAATGAAAAATAACTAGGCTACAATTTACAGTGCCCTTTCCCTTTGATCCGTCACAGCACACAGATTTATGTTATAGCCTAGACAATCCTTTTTCATCAACGCGAAAAGTATCCTAGACGTCATTCTAGCGTTATGCTATAGTTAGCCAAGCAACTGTAAAACTTCGAATTTACACCATAGACTGTATAGGTTTACACGAATAGGCCGAATTACCTGTCGAGAAGAAAGCAGGCAACTTCGGCGTCCCTTTTGAAATCCTTGCTCCTCATGAGCTCTTTCCATCTTGGAAAAGCCACTCCAATATTTACTTTGGTCTTGTTGTTTTTCCTGTCGCGTTGTCTTTTTAATTCTCGTTTTCGCTTCCTTGGTGACTCCTTTTCATGACCTCGAGAATATGTGTGATCCTCCATCTTCAACAACCTTTCAAATCTGCCGGCAGTCAGGAGTAGACTAATCTCCCCCTGCCATACGTCACGGTGCAGCTGAGTGAAGCCTAAAAGCGCGAAAGGCGAAGCTTGAATTTCCAGGAATGTCCCTCGTTGGCGAATGTATTTCAAAGATGGAGGCGCAACATGGATTCAGCCATCGCGCGACTCGCGCGTATGTATTTGGAATAGCAGATTCTACACTTACGAGAATACTTTGATTAGTAAGTGGAAGTAATTACACATGAATGAGCACATATTTTTGAAAGAACAAAAGGGTTTTTGCTTAGAATTAACTCAAAAAAATACACAATGTAGCTTTAACATGACATTTTCTTTCAGTGCGTTTAGCGGAGTTTGTTTATCAACATAAGCCTTATATTTCACATATTGGTTTGTGTTATGTTGTAGTAGGTCTAGGCCTAAACTTAGGCTAGCGGACACAGTGTTCTCTTTTGCCTTTTTAAAATAAAAAACTATTTTGAAAATTACAAATTGTGTGGGTCTTTGTCTGATAGCTTAAATATGAATCACAGACCAGGGCCAGATGAGCCCCAGATGTAGAATATGAGTCTGGGCCAGATCCGCACGAAATGCCATGGCAATATTAACTGTACTGGGCCAGTTCTGGCCCAGATCTGTCTCTGATCCGTAATTCCAACCTGTTCCGGTATTGGCCCGTTGGAAGAAATGACCCCGGGGCAGGTCCGTTTAGAGGATCTGCGCCAAATGCTAATGAAGATCTGGACCAAATCTGGACCAAATATATTTTGCTGTCTGGGCTTTGTGCCCCCCACCAAATATGCCCAACTGAAGGCCTTGCCCCTAAAATGGTGAAATTCCAAGCCCAGGGTGCTTGCTCTTTTTCCAAATTAAAATTCTAGACTTTTTCCAGACTTTTTTAAAACTGATTTTTTTTTTCCCAAGACCTTAACTTTATGTACTTGTATACTTGTGTGCCTACTCCTTACTTCATTGGTTGAGATTGTACCAACTGTGTTTATTAGAAATGTTAATTTTTATAGGCTAGTATTCAATGAACAAATGCATTATTCACAGTAAATTATGCTTTTACTGATGAAAACGTTTCAAAACATGAAAATCACAAGTACATGAATTTCACATCAAACAAGTGTCACAAAAACAAAACTATCTATAAAAAAACATGAATGGATGGATGAATGTATGTAGAATTCAGTCTCACTCACATATCATTTTTTTCTGTCCTTGACATGACTGAACTTATCTTTATGTTTTCATTTTAACTTCTGAACAAGCTGTATCACAACAACACTCACAAAACACGCACTTGGTTAGAACAAAAACTAAACTGCACCGTATGGCAAAGACTCTAATTTTTTATTTCATTTAACTTCAAATCCAGTTTCTTCTGGATATCATTTAGCTCCCCTTCCTTTTCTTTGGCAGCCCTCCTCATAGCATTTGACTGGGCTATCAATGGTACTTGACCAAGCTGCTCCGCTTTGGCAGCCAAATCATCAGCGGAGGACAAGAGGCCACTGATGTTCAACTCAATTCGTTTTTTTTTTTTTTTTTTAGTTCATCAACCTCTTCTAAGAGGGCCTTTCTCTTTTCTCCACGCTGCACGTCTTCTCTTTGCTTTTTTTCATCTTCTAAGAAAGACCGGTACTTCTGTCTAGCAGATGATGCTGAGAGGAGAAGTTCTTTTGTAATGGAGACATTTGTCAAACCTCCAACATAAGAGACGTGATCACTGATGATCCTCTGTGTGACAAGTGTTCTCTCCTTCATATTTTCTACCTCTATTTCTCTGTTCACAGAGAAGCCACGCTCAACTGATGCTTGTCCATGAGACAGCAAGAGGACCTTTCTCACCAAATCCCACAAGTTTTTCCACTCAGGTTTATTTCCCATATGTTTGTACATCAGGCAATCCAGTCTGGACTGAGGATCATAAGTCACAAACTCCTCATCAGCTCTACAGTATGTAGAGAAGTCACTGAACTGTTTAAGGATGTCATCACAGTTTCCCTCTTTCATTTGTTTGGCACTCACAAGGCGCTCTAGACAGACCTTTAATTTTCGTTTGCACTTGTCCGGATTCTGAACAATTTGTGTAGGGTCCACCCAGCCCAGATTTCGAACAAGAGAATATCTGAGTGGGCATTTCTCAAGTAATTTTGCAACTGCAGCCTGAACGAATGTCTTTGTGTTAGAGCGAAGGGTGAATACCTGCTTCTCTGACACCTTTTTCTTGGTTTTTAAGTCCTTGAGCATGCGATCAGCCACAAATCCCAAGTTCACTTTTGCTGCTTCTTTGTGGTTTCCACAGTCAGTCACATCAACACTGAAGAGCTTATCAGCAGAGGTTACCTGCTCCATCACATCCTCTTTGATAAATCTGTCCATAAGATCTGTAATGAGTTTGAAAAGGTCCTGTCCAAAAAAGGGCAATACTGGCCTGTCAGTCTGGTATTTCTCCAAAAGGGGTTGGAACTCTTTAGCAATTGAGAGGAATATGTTGGCCTTGGTGACAAACAATGGATCATCACAGCTTTCTGCAACGACAGAGAAAGATTTATTTTTAGGCTCTGGGAGTTGTTTAGCCCTAACACTAGCCACATACTTCTGAACGTGTGGCCAAATCTCTATTGCCCTTTCTGTTACAGGCAAATTCTCAAGCCAGCGATGTTGGCAGTACTGCTTTGGGAAGACATCGCTGCCAGTGACTTTTGAGTAGTCTTCACGCCTCGCTGGTGAATCCTTGAAGAGCCAAAAAAGAGAACTGAGTGTCTGCTCGACCCCCCATTTGGTTTTTGCACTTCCAGCCTTAAACGCATTATGCATAACATGGAGGCCACAGCTACCAATATTCACCAATTTGCTGCCTGTTTCCTGCTCAATGTTTTCCGTTAACATGTCATACACCTTCCAGTTGACAGCTGGACCGTCCATTGATAGCTGAAGGATTCCATGTGTTCCAACTGCCTCACAGGACTTTTGAAGGCACGTGTGCAACTCTGTTGCAGTGGCATGTCCTATAAACTGTGAGTCAAAGTATCTTGACCTAACTTCATCACCATCCCAAAAGCGAATGTGGATATCCACCTGCTTTTTCTGAAGATTGTCATTTAAACTTTCATCAAATAAGAGAACATATTTATCTGAAGCTCTAATCTTTGCTTTTAAAATCGACCTAAAGTGTGGGGCAATTCCAAAAGAGGATAGATATGCTGCCTTTGATTCAGCACATGTGAATTTTTTTGCAATACCACTGTCTGGAAACATCAACTGAAAGACATTGCTGACTCCATTGCAGCTCTTGAATGAGTTGTGTTTGGTTACCAGCTCCAGTACCCAGTAAATCTCAGCAGTAAGAACTTCAGTGCCTTGCATAAAACTTGCTATTGAGGAGGTTGCAGGAGATGCTGGAGTTCCAGTTGATGCAGTCACACTTGAAGCAGGGGCAGGAGTACTAGCTGACGCGCTGAAACAAATAAATATTTATTTTAAAAATTACGCTATGATGTTTACAAAAATAAAACAATTCTAATATAAGTTAAAGCAATCTAAACAATACCAAATGAATGAACTGTATTGGAGGCAAACTAGGCAACATTTTTAATGTTAATTATCCAGCTTTGCAGTTACTTTATATTCCGCAAATACAACACTTGCCAGCCAACAAAACGGAAACCGAATGAAACTAAAATTGCATCCGTCAACATAACAACAAAAATGATCACTGGTTCCTGTTACTGCTTGGTCTGCAAACAAATCCAATAAATCCAAATCAAAAAAGATTGGTATTCATAATAATAATCATAACATGTAATTTAATATTACTTTTGGTATTAATTAATTTTGCTAATATTTTATTACATCAATATTATTCTCATATAAGATGAATTCCTGTGTCTACAGAAATCAACATTACTGTTGTGAAAATTACTTGCATGAAGCATTCCTACTAATCCACAAGATGGCACCAGAGACCACAACTTGATTATTCTGCGAAATTAGACTTGACTTTTCAGAATCGCTGAAACTACACACACCAAAACAAATGAATTCTACAAAATCATAGTGCTAAAATGGCACATCATATTTGAAACGATTTCACTGATAGTAACAATCTAGGACAGTATGGTAGCTAGTCTCCTTTGCTAACACTAGATCCTCCATTTCTGATTAAACCCTGGTGAATTCAAAATAGCCTAAAAATATTTCTGATCAAACCAGTCCTCACCATTTGAAACTGGGTGGCAAAAAGATAAGCTTATGTCACTGAACATGCGTTCTATTCGCAAAAACCGTATTACTAATGAACTAGTAACTGAAATATTACCATACAATTAACTGCTAAGTTATAGCTAACGGCTACGTTACAGCTAGCATAGCCGCTTAGTATGTTCAGCTAGTCGCACACGTTACACCAGAGAACCATAATAAACGAGCTCTGGATATTTTGACGACAGTATTTTGACTACGTGCATTTACAAGCTCTCTTACCTGGACTGTGGAGCAGTTCTTGACTGAAAAAAGCTGGACGCTGGTGGTGATGTCAATACACTGGCTGCCAGACTTGAGTGTTTCTTGCTTTGAAGATGGCTCACCAGTGCTGCCTCTCCCATGCTGACAATGTCAATGTTTTTAGCGCAATATTTGCAATATGCTTTTGTGTTTGATTTAGGGTCCGGTGCAATCCAGTCTTTAAATTTCGGGTGTTGTAGCCATAAATTCGAAAACACGCAACGACCCATTTTTGTTGACCACTAGGTTAGCTATGTGTCAATAGACCTCAGCAGTGACATCACGAAAATGTGCCAGACTGGGCTAAGCAAGCGTTGATTGGATATCATTCCATTAGGCTAATACAGTACGTGACCAGTTAGTAAAATTACAGTTTTATAGCCTACCTTACTATTTCTCATTTCACAATGCCTTTGAGCATACTGTAAAAAAAATTTTTTCCATACTTTATTAAGACTTTCACACAAAATTCAAAACTTTTCAAGGTCTGGAAAACAGTATTTCAAAATTCCATACTTATTAAGACTTTCAAGACTTGCGCAAGCACCCTGCAAGCCTGGTTCTAAGTCAAACGGAGGGGTGTCCTTGAAAGACCTCACTATTACATGTGCTAGGCTATATAAATAAACTTGACTGCTTATTTTTTCTCTCATAATATGCATGAGAACTGATCACTTTCACAATGAATGTAGGCCTATGTAAGACTCAGGGCTCTCAAGTGTCACGCATTGAGCGTGCGTGACAGTCACTCATTTCGGTCTTTAGTCACTCACTCCCGCCACACATTGTATTTCTCAGGCAGAAAAAATATTTATGATATATTTAATATGCTGCAGCGCCCAAATGTCTATGGCTGCGCAGGCATCAAGCGCGTCTCCCTGGAGTTCTTAGACGATTCTGCCACTTATCAGCCAATCAAAAAAAGAAAGGGCCTACACATTAGCCAATCAGAAAATAGCACTACTGTATCTGGGCAGAATCTGCGTGATTCTGCTACCGCGAAAATTTCGTTCACCCACTGGAGCTTCGCGCATCACTTTGAGCATAGGCCTAGGGCTAGGCTAAGTCATCTTTTAATGTTACAACAAATTCACAAATTGTTTGACACAAACAATGACAACTTGACTGCTGTTAGAGAAATGTTTCCCAGATAATTTGCATCAGTTGTTCATGAGTGTCTGAACTTATCCAATAGCTACAGCCTGTTCACCGACAACACCTGCTGGGGGTCGTTTCTAGAAAAGTTAGCAACGACGTTGCTCAACCACCATGGTACGACGCAACTTGCGACCAAACAACGACACTGTTACACCTGTTTCCAGAAAGCATCGTACCTGTGTCGCAATTCGCTACCTCCGACGTTCGAACACTAGTTCCAACAACGTTGTTGATGATGCAGCCATACATATCATTGGTGGAAACAGTGGCAACGTGTAATACCCCACCCCCTAGAAATGTTCTGTCACGGCCTATGTCGACATTTTTCTAATCTAAACCGAGTGATTAATGCTGGCACTGTCATTGCCATCAGCCAAAACCTAAACCTATTGCAAGCATATAAAACAGTTAACTTAAGCAGACCAATATGAGTCATTATTTGTGTTAAATATCTATGTTGGAAAAAATAGCCTATATAGCCTGGACAAATCTATGGGTATCCCATAGCTTGTCAACTGTCCCGTGGCTTAACGGGAACGCGTCAGTGCACTGTGCGCTCGGCCGGAGTTCGCATCCTATCTCTTCTTTTCATCTCTGAGAAAGAGTAGGTCTACGAGACACAACAATAGGTTTTGACCATACATATTTATGTATATAGTTACTATACATCAGTCAAAAACAATTGAATCTACGTGTCACACTAGTTCACCTGCAGGTAGCGAGAAGCAAGAGGACAATCTCACATCATAAGAAAATCGAACCTACAACGTTGGGATAATAAGTCATCTGCTTTAGCCACTACACCATTTAACACTACTGTTGTTAGGGACTGTGAAGATTATAATACTAAAAGCAAGGCAATACTTTAATTAACATAAATAGCAAGAATGAGCCAAGTAGGGGAGCAGCGTCTTAATCAAAATTAAGCTACAGGATAGATAAATCATTGAGTCACGAGATAAACATTCACTTTGCAAATTTTGCTTAGGCGGTTGTGATTTTTGGTTAGGCGCTCCAGACACCAACAGGAACTACCAAGGAACTACCAAGGAACGACACAAGTGCGACTGCCTAGGGACAGTAGTTCAAACGACCAAACTTTGCGTCCTTGTTTGCGATTGAGAGTTCGAACTACCCTTTCTAGAAACACCAAATCCAAGAAGGATGGAGCGAACTACCAAGGTTGCGACGCAAGTTAGCAAACGATGCTTTCTAGAAACGACCCCCAGAACAGTCTAGGCCTAGTCATATTTTCGTTATCACACGATGACAGACATATTGTCACATTATCAGGCTTAAAGTGTTCAGGCACCGTGCCTAAATTCAGGCGTGAGCTGGTATGCTTAAGATTTGAAAATAGGCAATGAAACAACAGTATATATGACGTCCTCATAAATGTCTGATAACTTCAGGCACATACATTTTTATTGCTTTAAGTCTTGCTTTAGGCTATAAACATCTCTCTCTCTCTCCAAATAGGCTTAATCATTTTATTAGCACTAAATAAATAAAAGTTAATAAATAGTAGGCTAAATAAATTAAAGTGAATTGCATAGTCGGTGTTATAGGTCACTTTTAAAATTTTGGCATATTGCATAATTATATCCTGGCCATGAATGCATTAATCATTGCATCTGTCTTTGAAAAATAAAAGAGCAATCCTCTCATTCGCCTTGACAGGAAAGCCTCCTAAAAAGGCCAGGTTAGAGGATGCTTGCACAGAGAAGGTGCAAGGTACCTTCAATATGGGGGTCAAATCTGTTCAGCAGAGGGAGGGGAACCACATTCTGAAATAAAAATTGGGGAATTGTCGTCTGGGTGGCACTAGCAGGAGATAAAGCGAATGACCTATTGACCTGTATTGGCACAATGGAATTACACTGTCAACGCAAAAATTGTTAGGCTGAAAAAACTAAAAAATGTCTATCTTCAATATGGGGGTCATCTGTTCACCAGAGGGACAGGAATGACATTAAAATATAAAAATTGGGGGAATTGTCGACCGCGTGGCAGCAGCAGGCCTCAAAGCGAATGACCTTTTAAACTGTATTGGCACAATGCAATTACACTGTCAATGCAAAAGTTGTTAGACTGAGAAAACTAAAAAAATTCTATCTTCCATATCAGGGTCATCTGTTTATCAGAGGGAGGGGAAGCACATTCTGAAAAAAAATTTGGGGAATTGTCGTCCGCGTGGCAGCAGCAGGCCTCAAAGCGAATGACCTTTTGAACTGTATTGGCACAATGCAATTACACTGTCAACGCAAAAGTTGTTAGGCTGAGAAAACTAAAAAATGTCTATCTTCCATATCAGGGTCATCTGTTCATCAGAGGGAGGGGAACCACATTCTGAAAAAAAATGTGGGGAATTGTCGTCCGCGTGGCACCAGCAGGCCTCAAACCGAATGACCTATTGACCTGTATTGGCACAATGCAATTACACTGTCAACGCAATACTTGTTAGGCTGACAAAACTAAAAAAATGCTATCTTCAATATGGCGGTGACACCCGTATATGACACAATATATGAGTTTATAGTAAAATCGCATGTCAAATATTCACATTCTATAGCGCCCCCTAGAAATCCAATTCCTAGAAATCCAATATTTCCTATATTTGGCTCCACCTCCTGGCAACACAAAAGCCATTAGATGTCCCAAATTTGACAAACTAGTTTGTTATCATCCCTTGTATCAAAATATGTGCCACATGCTGGCACTATCTTGAATTAACTGATGTAATCCTATCAAGGCCTGTCTGACCTATGCAAATTATGGCTATCTAAACCTAGGGTTAGCATTTCTAACTTGTATAGCTCATAGACAGACTAAATTTGGCATGTGACATCTATGTATGACATACAATACATGAGCTAAGTAAAATCACAACTCACACATTCACAGACTCTATAGCGCCCCCTAGAAATCTACATTTTCCAATCTTTGGCTCCGCCTCCTGACAACATACAAGCAGCTGGAGGTCTCAAATTTCACAAACAAGTTTGTTATCATTCCCTGTATTGAAATATGTGCCACATGTTGACATTTCAGGAAATAATGGGTGTGACACTTACCTAGGCCTGTCTGGCCAACATGGGTATCTAAATTGTAGTTTCTGAGTATGTCCGTTGCATCAAACTTGCCATGGCAGGTAAGGTCAGTGAAACTGGGATTATTTCAGCACAGCACACCTCTCTGTATCATAATCAATGAAAATATGGATGTTTTAATGGTTTGTGTATGATTTAAGAACTTTTGTTGGTCAACATCGGTCAAAAATATGCTTTCTGAACAGCGATTTCTGAGGATTTCTTGGCCTCAAAATTCCCACAGCATCTAAGATAAGTGAAATTGTGTTTATTTCTTTATTTCAAACTATGGATGTTTTGATGGTTTGAGTATGATTTAAGAACTTTTGTTGATCAACATTTGTCAAAAATATGCTCTCTAAATGGCGGTTTCTGAAGCTTTTTTGTCCATCAAAATTCCCACAGCATCTAAGATAAGTGAAATTGGGTTTATTTCAGCACAACACACCTCTGTGTATCACAATCAATGAAAATATGGATGTTTTAATGGTTTGTGTATGATTTAAGAACTTTTGTTGGTCAACATCGGTCACAAATATGTCAATAGGTCATTTGCTTTGATGCCTGCTGGTGCCACGCGGACGACATTCCCCCCATTTTTTTTTCAGAATGCGGTTCACCTACCTCTGATGAACAGATGACACCGATATGGGAGATAGACATTTTTTAGTTTTCTTAGCCTAACAACTTTTGCATTGACAGTGTAATTGCATTGTGCCAATACAGTTCAAAAGGTCATTCGCTTTGAGACCTGCTGGTGCCACGCGGACGATAATCCCCCCAATGTTTTTTCAGAATGCGGTTCACTATACCTCTGATGAACAGATGACATCGATATGGGAGATAGACATTTTTTAGTTTTCTTAGCCTAACAACTTTTGCATTGACAGTGTAATTGCATTGTGCCAATACAGGTCAATAGGTCATTCGGTTTGAGGCCTGCTGGTGCCACGCGGACGACAATCCCCCCAATGTTTTTCAGAATGCGGTTCACCTACCTCTGATGAACAGATGACACCGATATGGGAGATAGACATTTTTTAGTTTTCTTAGCCTAACAACTTTTGCATTGACAGTGTAATTGCATTGTGCCAATACAATTCAAAAGGTCATTCGCTTTGAGGCCTGCTGGTGCCACGCGGATGATAATCCCCCCAATGTTTTTTCAGAATGCGGTTCACCTACCTTTGATGAACAGATGACACCGATATGGGAGATAGACATTTTTTAGTTTTCTTAGCCTAACAACTTTTGCATTGACAGTGTAATTGCATTGTGCCAATACAGGTCAATAGGTAATTCGGTTTGAGGCCTGCTGGTGCCACGCGGACGACAATCCCCCCATTTTTTTTCCAATAATAATTCCATTGTGTAATTTGATTATGCCAATACAGGTCAGTTCGGTTTATTGCTTGGTTATACCACAGACGACAATACCCCCAAACCCCCCAATAAGAAAAAAAGACAACATCCAACATGGCTTTACATTTTCTACATTTTACTACTATGAGCAGTAATACAAGCATACACTAAAATGCTACTATGAACTAGCCTGGCGGGCCATCCTATATCATTGACATGTATAGTCTGGCATCGAATCATTCACCTCGCTTAATCCAAGGGGCGGGCAGAGAATTGTCTTTCAAACTGCCTAGGCATGCAATAGGCCAGCGCTACGACCGTATCCGGTCGGCAAAACGGCAAATACATCCTTCTTCGAAAGGAATGACTTAAGTGCATTGTGTTGATCTACTTTTTTAAAGAAAAGCACAAGTCCAACTCCTCCAAAGTTGACGCCAACGCCGATTCAAACAACCGCTCTTCGTTTGCCATAGCCACCTTCCTTGTTGTTCACCGTCGCAGGATGTCGTTATCCTGTTAAGCCCGCCTTAAGACTCTCTAACGAAATAGAGCGCTGTGATTGGCCGTCATCCACGGTGTTAAGCCAATAGAAATTCCTATGGTTCGATACTAGACGTACAAGCTGAGCAAATTAATTTGCCGCCGCTAGGGTGCGTCTAGATTTCTAGGCTAACTATGCACCATAAGGACAGAGAAACAGAAGTAGGTATAAAACACATCAGCATCAGCCATTATTGAAGGAAATGAGTGGAATGAACAGCAACAGATACAACTTTGTACACAGCTACATTGTTCTGTGGAGTGTCCATGGCATACAGCATCTTCTTAAAGGTTTAAAGATGCTGTAGGGGGGGGTGATGGGCAGCACAAGGCGGTTGGCATCGGGCTGGGGCGGGTAGCTGGGGCTGGTAGCATGAAGACGGTGGGGGGCAGCATGAAACACATGGCGAGTACAGTGTCCTAGGAGGTGGTGAACACACACACACACACAGGGTTAATACTGCAGAATTTGATATTGAATTTAAGGCATAATTCAAGGCTTTTTCTGTGCCCCTGCTCTGACAACCACTCATCAACAAATAACTGTTTCATCCACTGCTATTTTTATAAAATTATTATAAAATATAATACAATGCTGATGATTAATTCATGTATGTGTTACTCACTTTGAGCAGGCAAGCCTACCTTTTAGCGCGAGTATTGTTGATATCAATGTCAAGAGACCATCACGCTATTTTGTGCTATGCTTTCCCATCGCGAGTAGCGATTTATTTCTAAGCTTAAGCATCTACAATGTCAAGAGATCGCGAGTAGCGATATGTATTAATGTGAAGAGACCATCACGCTATTTTGTGTTATTATGCTTTCCCATCGCGAGTAGGGATTTATACCTTTTATCGCGAGTAGCGATATATATGTATATTCTCGGGGGTTTATTTTGAATTTTTAACGTCTCCCATCCAGACAATCAAACAGGATGTGTGCTTCTTAGCAAAACCTTAGGCTGCTGTCTCCCTAGTCTGATCCAGCCAGATTCGGGCAGAGAGAACCAGTTATCCGCGAGTGAGATCATCAGTGAGTGTTAATGGTGATTTGGTCACGAGACATACATTGCTTGAAATAACAATTAAAAGAACATCCCCATCAGTTCTCTTAACTCAAATAAGCATGACAAAATTCGTGAAAACAATGTCCAGTTTTGCTGCTGTTAAATAAGCCGAGAGTGAAGCGGAATTAGCTAGTAATTACGTTACGTTGTTACAGTGTAGTTGACTGTCTGTCCTTTTAACTTTTGACAATGTGACTGAAGATGTATTTCCTTAATAGCGTGACAGTTATAGCAGTGAGACGTATCATCTCTCCCCGGCCTGTTATTTTGAAAGCGTATGTTTTACAATTTGCAGTATGACGTTATCCATTGCTAACATAGACTAGCTAACCACAAAGCTAGTTAATGCTATGAATATCAGTGGAAGACCGCTAACATTAACATTAATGAGCTTGGAAACCACAACGAAATTATTCTGCCTAAATAAAGTAATGATTTATTACTAGTATATCTGTAGTTACAGTCCCTGCATTGTAAAATGTAAATTAGACGTGAGAGGAGTGAACATTTAGACATAGAGAAAAAGTATCAAACGTAGCTTGTGCAAAACGTAGCTTGTGCATAAAAGTTAGCTTTTCTTTTACACGTGTGTGAAATCCAATGACACCAAGTGTGCGCTTCAGACTGTCGTTCAGCCGCAGCAGAGTTACATAATGGATTTAGATCACTAAATAGTATGTTTTAAAAGGCAGGCAGCAACTGATGATTGAAAATGGTTTGATGTAGCTTGATGGAAATAATTTTAAAAGTGCAGGTAAAGGGATAAGCAAGCTGACATTGTAATTATAAGGTAGCTTATACATGGATTTCTATGGAACGTCACGAAAACATGCGTGCGCAACCAAGAGGCAGAAAGCACCACAGAACAGCATAGAGCAATGCAAAAGAGCAAAAGAATAAAATGAGTTTTTGTGCTGAAAACTGCACCAATTCGAAATCACGATGGCTAGAGAATGTTAAATATGTTCAATATCCCTAACGGAATGCATGTCTTCGCCAAAAATGACAAAATACGATGTTATATTAATAATCCAAATGAACGTCAAACTTTGAAATATAGTCTGAAATGAGATGTTATTATCATTGAGACAACAGGGGTATACAAAAAAATCCGATTGTAGCTTACAGCAGCCGACTATTTAGGTTAAGTTTATAACGTTGTGGACGGCCACCAAGCGTCTTCTGCCTCGCGGCTGCGCGCGCATCTAGTTTTGTTGGTAAACGGGAAACCCGTGTATAAGGCAATAGGGACTAATTATTACACACGCACACTCAAACATTTAAGAGTGACCTTAATCTTGTTTAATGATAATACAAACTAGAATCGCGGTTCCGAGGAACTGCAAGAGTGGGTTTGATCAGTGGCATTAAACTCGGCCTCATCCAAGGATTACAACGGTACCTCATTTATGAAAATCGGGCACAGGGATCAAAAGTTATCTGCATTAACGCAACATCCAATAAGCTAAAACGCATAAATAACATGGTTGCTATGCTGGTTGCTATGGTGGTCACTAGGTTGACATTACAGGGGTGGTTTCTAGGTTGTTGCTAGGGTAATTAGTTAGTTGCTAGTAAGCCATCTTAAGCTGACTGCATAAAGTGATTTTTTTAAGAGATACATTTTCAAACCAGAACTGTGTATAGGTCATGGTTAAAAACGTATCAGAATCTCAGAAATAATCACGTAATGCAGCCAGTTTAAGATTTTTTAAGAAGTCAGATTTTTTAAAGGCAATCAAATTTCTGCTGACTCTCTTCTGGCTGCGGTTAAAGGCCAGCGCCTCCTGAGAGGCCTGAAGGGTCAGTTCTGAGGTTGTTGGCTGCTGGAACTGAAAAATGGACTGCATTTTCTTAAAAGACAATGTGACTGAATGTGACTGAAGTGCGGGCAAAGTTTGCACAGAAATGTACGATTTTTCCCACCCTCATCGACCTTGTCATAAAACTTGTTTAAATGATCACACGACGCCTCCTTGCTGCTTTGTCGTCTACATCAGCCTTTCTCAAACTTCTTTGACCTGAGGCCCAGTCAAGGCATACTTTGGGGTCATAGGGCCCACCTACATGAACCCACCCCCTCCTCCCACCCCCCCATCAAATTGTAATGATATCATAATTATTATTATTTTTATACTATATTGCTATACATGCACTTCAAAACAGTCAATGTTTAAAGTGCTAAGATTGTTCACAAAAGTTTGTGAAAGCATGCACATCAGAGTACTGCTTTACTAATGTAAAATATAATTAGGCCTACAGTTTCATTGTTTTTGCATTGTTGCATGATTGATATGCTATTTAATTACATTTCATTTGAATGCCTGAATGTAAGAATTCAGGAAACACAATACCAGCTTTTAACATTTCTGTTGTTTAGGCTACTAGTTTATGTAAATCACATAACACATGAACTGTTTACATACTACTGATAGCCCATTACTGTACACAATAATACTGTGCCCATTCATAAACATCAGGCGTCTTGTTTACACATTTAAACCATATTTGCACTTCGAATTTCGACTCCAAATTGTAGTAACTACATCTACGAAGTCTAAGGAAGATAACCATGTAGTCTGTTCAAAGATAAGATACATTTTGACAGAACTACAGACTTCGTGAAAGTAGTACCTAAAATGACTCCATTCACTTCATTGCAAAATCGCGGTTGTTCTGTTTACACATTAAAACCATATTTACACTTCGAATTTCGCTTCCAAATTGTAGTAACTACATCTACGAAGTCTAAGGAAGATAACCATGTAGTCTGTTCAACGATAAGATACATTTTGACAGAACTACAGACCTCGTAAAAGTAGTACCTAAAATGACTCCATTCACTTCATTCCAAACGGGGTCATCCCTATGTTCCCCGGGTCCTATGACCCTTTTTTGAAAAAAAGGGTCCTATGTTCCATAGGCGGAGTTTGACATTCGAGCCAGGGGGGGCAGACAAAAAATAAATAAATAATTGTAGCAGCTGAGACCTGGCCTACCACCTGGGGAACACCGCATGAGCACATATGGAGAAAACAAACATGCTAAATAATGATAGCCTATATATAATTACATTGTAACAATTTAACAATTCGTCCTCATGAAATCCAATGCAGCACGGTTGTCTTGAAACGCAATAGACAGGGGTGTCGCCTAGCAGTTGAAAACATTCGGGGCTTAGCCCATAGAGTTGCTGCTCACTTTTGATAAATTAATCCACCGCCTCTAGCCTCATTTGCCCCACATTGATTGAATATTTTGTACAATCATATTTTGTCAATTAAAGAATGTAATGACCTGTTGCCATCTTGGCACTTCTGTTTGCTATTAAAAACGAACTATATAGCCTAGTGTAACGGATGCCAGCTAGCTTAGCTGTGCTTGTGGAACGTTGGTAAACCTCCGACGCCTCAAGAATGCTGCTGGCATGCGAGCCACCTAGCAGAGTGGAGTTTGAAATAACAAGATGCATCGGTTCATGCATGCTTAGCTTAAGGAGAACGAGTCATTGAAAACTCAAATTCGATTCTACAAAGGCAAAGTAAGTAAACTGTAGGCTATTGAGTGCAGGGCAGACTTAAATCATAGCGAGAACTCCAAGAATCAAAGGAAGTGTTCACCTACAGTCTGATGCCTCTCCAAAAGCAGAAACGAAGCGCAATCACGCCATTACGTTAAGACATGTTAAGAAAAAAAATATTCATATTTTGCTGTAATCCAATGACAAGAAAAAAAGTAATCCACATCGATCAGTAGGCCTAGATGCACTAAAAGGGTAATCTAGCCAGGCCTACGCGCGTCACATTCACCAGCCAGTTAAACAGGTGAACAAGGCGTTGCCACTTTGCTGTTTAAACAAAGTGGAATAAAAAGTCCAAATCTACACACAACGCAAAATCAATTAGTAAGCTGACAGGACATTTATATACATGGCATTTAGGCAACCTTTATTGCAACGTTGGCACGGCAAGATGTCCATACTAGTGCAACAGTAATTTTCGCGTTTTTTGCGTCCTGCGTCAGGTTGGCCGTAATGTCACTTTTCAATGTAAAGGATCGCAAGAGAAGAAAAACTGGCTGCTCCCGTTCTCTATTGTTGTTTTGTGTTGTTTCAATTATTTTAAAAATATCTGGTCATGCCAGACGTATTTCACAAATTTTTGAAACAATGCAATTACCCGTTTCCACCAGGGGGGGCAGTGCTTCCCCTGCCCCCCCACTAACTCCGCGTATGCTATGTTCCCCGCTGCTTCCAAGTAGACTGCAGCTGCACGTCAAGGCGCGGGTTGGTAAAGTGCTGTCGCGCGTGTTTGAGCTCCGAGTCGCCTCTTCTTGGAGGAAGAGCGCATGTTTGAATCTGCAAGCACGTTCACTAATTTTATTTCTCCTTTATTTTACTAGGGTAGTCACATTGAGGCAGTTGCCTCTTTTCCAAGTGGGCCCTAGCCAAGAGAGCAGCATAAACGCAAAACACACTATATAGGACTCACAATACAGACAGAAACAAACAAATCACAAAAGACAGCATATCCACAAATAGCAAAGCATGAAAGATTAAGACATAAAAACATGCAGGACATAACCATGCAGATATAGAAATATACAGGACAAAACAAAAACATGCAAGCAAGACAAACAGAACTCATCAAATGGCAAGACATCTGCAACACCATACCAGACTGCACAAATGCACAACACTCAGCAAGAAAGGCAAGAGAAAAACATAGCGTACAGGGCAACAGATAGATACAGTTTCAGAGATAAAGCACACAACAAGGACATAACAAAAAGCATAGACCAAAGCAGACATAGTAGGCACAAGATGAACATAAGACATGCTACACTGAATTTGTTCAATATATTGTAGCGTTTTACCAAGAGCCAGAGTTTCATTAACTGGTTTATTGAACAAAGCACACAATGCAGCATGTAACACACAGCGGCCCGTGTCAGGCCCAGAACGCAAAGAGGCAGAACTTCCTCGAACCGTAGACTATATTCCTCGGGGGTTCCCACCCCCCTCTCGACAGGCTGCCAACCATGAGCGTGCCCGGGGTTACGCATAGCACGGTCGCTACATTACCCCCCCGCATCAAAGTTCCTCGACCCTGAGGGAACAACAAATACACACAACACAACACAACACAACAACTTTAAACAAAGTCTTTCAGATGGGCCGGCGCCTCTGGGGCCGAGCAGGCACCGCCATAACACGTGTGGGAGAGAGTGGCACTGGGGAGAGGGGTGAGGTGGGAATGTCCGAATGTGTGTCTGTGTGCCCATTTGTGGGCGTGTGTAGGGCCCGGTGCCCCTCCCGCTGAGTGAATGCAGGGTGAATAGTGTCTGGGAGGGGGCTGTTAGGGGGGGTCTGTGAGGGCCTGTGTGGGAGCTGGGGGTTAGCATCTCCGTGGTAGGGGGCCAACCTGTCTCTATGTATGGCCACTCGTCTGCCACGTGGGGGTAGCTGTACTCTGTACACCACCTCCCCTAGACGCTCCAACACTCTACAGGGGCCTACCCAGTCACTGTCCAGCTTGGGGCAACGACCTTTTTTTCTCTGCGGGCTGTGGACCCAAACCAGCTCCCCTGGTTCCAGGTGGCGGCCCTTGTAGTGTAGATCGTAGTTTCTGCGCTGCCTCGCCCCTGTGCTTTGCAGCTGTACGCGTGCAAAGTCGTGGGCTGTCTCTATGCGGTCCTGCAGTCTCCTGGCATACTCTCGTCCTGGGGGCACAGCTGGGGTGTCAGGAGGGAGGCCAAAGGCCATTGCTGGTGGGGTGCGGAGCTCTCTACCCAGCATGAGCAGGGCTGGTGTGCAGGCTGTAGATTCTTGGACGGCGGACCGACAGGCCATCAGCACGAGCAGGAGGCGCTTGTCCCAGTCGCGTTGATGTTTAGCAGTGATGATGGCCAGTTGCTGGATCAGGGTCCTGTTGAAGCGTTCTACTAAGCCATCGCTCTGCGGGTGTAGGGGGGTGGTGCGAGTTTTGTTTACACCCAGTCTATGACACAGGTCGGCGAATACTCGTGACTCAAAGTTCCGCCCCTGGTCACTGTGTATGGTTTGGGGCGTCCCAAAACGGCAGACCATACCCTCCAGTAGAGCTTCAGCCACAGTTTCTGCCTCCTGGTTAGGGAGGGCATAAGCCTCGGGCCACTTAGTGAAGTAGTCCATTACTGACAGCACGTACCTGTTCCCGCTGTCAGTGACCGGGAGTGGACCGACTATGTCCACCCCGACTCTTTCCATGGGTGCGCCGACCGGAAACTGTTGGAGCTGTGCATTGGACTGTTCAGAGGGGCCCTTCTTTGCCGTGCAGCTGTCACACCTCCTGCAGAAGTCCTCTACGTCCCTCCTGGACTGCCCCCAGTAGAAGCTCTGACGTAGGCGACGGAGAGTTTTGGTGACCCCGAAGTGACCAGCCCCCATGGCCCCATGCACTGCTTTCAGCACGGTCAGTCTATCTGCTCTGGGGACCACCAACTGCCACCTCAGCTCTCCCGTCGCTGGATCCTTCCAGGCCTGCTGTAGCACCCCATCAGTGAGCCGCAGGCCCCGGAACTTTGCTCACAGCCCTTTCGTCGCTGTGGAGAGCGGTGCCACCTCCTTCCATGGTGGCCGTGTCTGCATCTCCACCCACTGGAACACTGGCTGTATGTCCATATCGGCCTCCTGCTGTTGTCTCCACTGCATCGCTGACATTTCCGTGAGCTCACAGCACACCGCCACCGCGGCCCGGCTGACGATGGCTGCCTCCTGGCCCTGTAGCTCCCTGTCTCGTGTCTCCCTCCTGTCGCAGTGGCGGCACCCCTCCTCAGCGCAGGGTCGGCGGGACAGGGCGTCGGCGTTGGAATGGCGAGCTCCCGCTCTATGCACCACTTTAAAGTCATAAGACTGTAGCTCCTCCATCCAGCGTGCTACCTGGCCCTCTGGCTCTTTAAAGGACATGAGCCACTGGAGGGCAGAGTGGTCCGTCCTGACGGTGAACGGTAGCCCACAGAGGTAATATTTGAAGTGGCGGATGGATGATAACACAGCTAGGAGTTCTCTGCGTGTGACACAGTAACGACGTTCGTGCTTGTTAAAAGTCTTACTGTAATACGCCACCACTCTCTCTCCCTCTGGGCTTAGCTGTGCCAGCACCCCGCCCACTCCCTGGCCACTCGCGTCACAGTCCAGGATGAACGGGAGGGAGGGGTCAGCCGGAGCCAACACGGGAGCCTCCCCCAGCGCCTTCTGTAGCGAGGTGAATGCTGTTTGACACTCGCCGGTCCACACAAAGTCTTGGTCTTTGTGCAGTAGCCTGAACAGTGGTGCAGCCACACAAGAGAACCCCCTCACGAACCTCCTGTAATAAGAGGCTAAGCCCAGGAAGCTTTTCAGCTGTTGCTGGTCCGTTAGTGTGGGCCAGTCTCTGACCGCTCGTACCTTTTCATCCATTGTGCCAATGCCCTCTCTGCCTAGCCTGTGCCCAAGGAATGACACCTCTCTCTGCATGAAGTGGCACTTTTCCGGGTGGAGTTTGAGACCCGCTGCTGCTATACGCTCTAAAACATGCCGCAGAGACTGGAGAGCTGCCTGGAAAGTGGGGCCATGGGCGAGAATGTCGTCCAGGTACACCACACACTCACGCCGAGGAACTCCTGACAGCACTTTGTCCATCAGTCTTTCGAACGAGGCCGGTGAATTGCAAAGGCCAAATGGGAGAACTTTGAACTGCCAGAGGCCACGGCTTGTGCAGAAAGCAGTCTTTGGTTTGGCAGAGGGGGAGAGGGGCACCTGCCAGTATCCAGATCTCAGGTCCAGTGACGTGAACCAGGCTGAACCCGCTACCTGGTCCAGAGCCTCGTCCACCCGTGGCAGGGGGTAGGAGTCCTTCCTTGTCACCCCATTGAGCCGTCTGTAGTCCACACAGAACCTCCACTGACCGTTCTTCTTTGGGACCATGACGACAGGGGCGGCCCACGGGCTGTCAGACGGCTCCACAATGCCCGCCTGCTGCATCTCCCATAACACCTTGTCTGCTGCTTCCTGGCGTGCCAATGGGAGGCGACGTGGGCGTAACTTGATAGGCGGGCTGTCGCCCGTAACTATGTCATGCTGTATTAGGTGTGTGCGCCCCACGTCACCTTCTTTGAATGCAAAAATGTCCTTGAAATGCAACAATAGTTGCCACAATTCTTCACCCTGTTGGGGGTCTAGATGAGAACAGTTCCGACACCATACACCCCGTACTGCCGACACGACACTTCCCTCCTCCGTTTGGGGGAGCTGGGCTGCCAATGGTTCAGGGGCCCGGCTCTTAGGGGTCTGTATAGTGTGTGCAGGCTGTGGCGCAGGTGAGGCGGCTAGGTGAGGTGAGGGGGGTAGTGGGGGAGGCGGCTGGTGTGTTCCGAGCAGCGGGGGCTGTAACATGCCTCTGCTCGGCTGTGAGTGGGGGGGTGGGGGGCTACAGGGGTCTCGAGGAGTGGGCCTCCTGGTCCGTACCACGGGGTCATTGTTGGCTTCAGCGGAGTTTGCTGACACAGTGGTTACCTGGGGTGTTGTAGGGCTGAAGAACAGGGGGGGTGGAGCCATGTTGACAGGCTGTTCCCCCGGAAAGCACAGGGTGGCCTCTGCAAGATCCAGCCGACAGCCCGTGTTCTTCAAAAAGTCCAGTCCGAGAATGCAGGGGTCCTGGACTGACGCCACCCACACCGGGTGGCGCACTGTTTTACCGCCCACCACAAATGTCAGTGTCCCTTTGCCTTTCATGGGTGACAATTCCCCCGTCACCGTCCGCAGGTGGACTGCTGTTGGCTCCAACACAGTTCGCCTGGGGAGCACATCGGGCCGCACTAATGTCACTGTAGAGCCGGTGTCAACCAGCGCCACACACGTTACTCCCTCCACAGTGATTGGAATGTGGCATAAGTCCCCAATTGAAGTCCGGCCCACTACCGCCACCGCCATCGGGCCAGCCGTGCCTGAGGGTGTATGTGAGGGCCTGTGATTCGTGGTCCGCGTTGCCCCCTCTATGCGGACCCAGGGTCGTTTCCCTGGTGTCTGGGTGCTTTTGGGCATGCGCGTACCAGGTGACCGGGTTTCCCACAGCCCCAGCACAGTCTAGTAGTGCGGTCCGGGCGCCGTTGAGTGCCCAGGGAGGCTGCCCGCACTAGCTCCGTCAGCTCCGCTGCCCATGTTGGTGTTTGCGGAACCTCTGCTGTTGCTCTGACATGGGGGCTGTTGTGTTCCTGTGTGGGCCTTGTGATATATGCGCGGGCCGTCTCTCTCTCTGACGCCCTCTCCAACGCCTCGTGCAGGGACCGTGGGTGTGTCAGCTGCACCTCCACACGCAGTTCAGGTGGTGAGAGGGCTTGCATGAACCGGTCGCGGGCTAACTCGCTCTGTACCGCCGGGGGCATGCTGCTATATGCTCTACGGGTAAGGCTCTCAATGTCGTTGGCTAGTTGTCGTAGCGGCTCGCCATGTCTTCTGTATCTGTTATTTAGTTCATTGCGGAGGAGCTCTGCTCCTGTAAAATCCCCGAACCGTCGTTGGAGGGCCCCTACCAGTGCGTCGTAGTCATCCACGTCTAAGAGCAGCAAGCATGCTAAAGCCTCATCCGTAAGGCACATCGCCAATTGTAACGCTTTAGTCTCTTGCGACCAGTTCTGTGATTTAGCAAGCAGTCCGAACTGCGCATGAAAAGCTTCCCAGCTCACCTTCCCGTTGTACTTTGGAGTCTTCACGGAGCTAGCCGCTGCTGCCGCTGTTATTGTGGACTGGGCGCCGCCATTGTTGTTTACTTCTGAGCTTCCCGCGCCGGAGGTGACGTTAGTGTCTACGTCCCCCTCCAGCTTTGGCTTGCGGATAGCGCAGCGTGCGGGCCCTCGTCCGATAAAGCCAGCCTCGGAGGTCATCTCTTCCATCGTGCCCCGAGGATGGCCTCTTCTGTCCTCCAGCCGTCGCAGCTCCCTTGTTAGGTCGCCAAACGTCCATTCCCCGGCTCCGTCTCCGTCATTCATCTCACCAGCCATTCCACAAGATGCGAACATTTTCTCCCCACACACTCTGTGGCGGCACCATATTGCTAACGCTAATCTCTAACTAAACTGGTCACTTAACTAACAGTGCAGGGTGCACCCTCGGTCTTCCCTAATCACTCCTTCGATAATTTTTACTTCTGACACCAGTGTAGCGTTTTACCAAGAGCCAGAGTTTCATTAACTGGTTTATTGAACAAAGCACACAATGCAGCATGTAACACACAGCGGCCCGTGTCAGGCCCAGAACGCAAAGAGGCAGAACTTCCTCGAACCGTAGACTATATTCCTCGGGGGTTCCCACCCCCCTCTCGACAGGCTGCCAACCATGAGCGTGCCCGGGGTTACGCATAGCACGGTCGCTACAATATTAACTTTAAATTCAAAACCTCAAAAACACTCACACTGATAATGCAAAGTGTCTGCAATGCGTGACTTAAAATCAGACAATGGAATGAAAACGTCTAGCCCTAGCTGTTTCTGAAGTTCATTCCAGGTTGAGGGGGCATTGTATTGAAATGCTAGTTTTCCAAGGTTGGTTCTAGGGGTTGGTGGGTTAAAGAGAATAATATCCTTTGATCTAAGATTATATCTATTATTTGAGGCCCAAGAAAATAATGACACATAAGAGGGAAGCAGACCAATGACAGCTTTGTAAATAAAAGTAAGCCAATGAAGCTGCCTACGTATTGACAGTGGGTGGCAACCTGACAAACTATATGGGTCACAATGGTGTGTTGAATATTTGGCTCCAGTAATAAAGCGTAATGCTGAGTGGTAAACGGAGTCCAGAGCCCTTAGCACAGATTTAGAAGCATGCATATAAAGAATGTCACCATAGTCTAATACAGAGATAAATGTAGATGTGACTAGCTCCTTTCTGGCTCTAACATTAAAACATGCCTTATTTCTATAATAAAATCCTAACTTTATTTTTAGTTTACACACCAAATTGGTAACATGAGAATTAAAAGTGAAAGTGAAAGTGAACATTTCTTGACGAAGCTGGCCTATCTTAGCGATACATTTGAGTTAAATGTCCAGTTACAAGGCAAAGACAAGCACCAACCTCACCTAGCAAATAAGATTAGGGCCTACTGCATTCACCAAAAAAAACTTGAGTATGGGACAGGCGCCTCGATCGCGACAGTATTATGCCTTTGAGATTTCTGAGCGAAATCGCTGAAACGTCTGATTGGGAGGCACTCTTGTGATCCCATGTATTAAACCGTAGGCCTACATCACATCCCTGCAACGTTTATTTCAAAAATATTTCCCAACCAGCAGTGCTCAGTATGACTGGATTATGGATCCATTTAATGCAGCATGTTGGCATTTCATTGAATATATTGTACAATGCTGTATAATGGCCTATGTTTCCTAATATGTTGCTGGAAAACAGAAATATGTGTGTTATGTATTTATTTATTATTATATCTGCAGCACCAGCTGATTTTAACTTTGTTGAAGAGGATATATTTAGAACTTGTCATTATTTCAATAAATTTGACAATTTTAAGCTTGACCTACCACTTTCTTAGAGCGATGAGGGACAGGTGGGGCTCGAGAATGCCCCCTCAAAGTGGGGAATGAAAGAAAAAGTTTGAGAACCACGTGATCTAGTTTGTTAACTACCACAGTCACGAGTTGGGTCGCGATAGTCTGTCATTTTTAAAAAGTGGGTCCCCAGAAAAAAAGTTTGAGAAACACTGTTAAATCTAGCCGAGTCTGCATGGCTTCAGTCCCAAGCTTGTCATTGTCTTTGCACTTGGCATGTCATTGTTGATTCTTTCTGTAGGCTACAAGAGGTGAAGGAGGTGATCTAAAATAGCCTTTGGTTGAGCTGTCGGAAGAATGGGATTAATTTTAATGGAACAAAGAGATATCAAACTACTGGGCTGTAGACCCAAAGGGAATTTTTTGGATTATTGACGAGTCAGACCAAAGGGGCTTCGGAGCAACGCGCAGTCCCCCCTGAACGGAAAAATGAACAAAACAAACCAATTAAATATCAACTTAAAAAGGCATGTAGTTGTAGCGCGTTTCTTCTGTGAGAGGTGCAGCTCGTGTGTGTTGCGTCCTCAATTTAGTGCTGAAGCGGACAATGCGAAGTTAATGTTAACTTTGAACTCGTTATATTCAGTAAAGAAGCACTACACAAGTAAAACCATTGTAGGCCTGTTATAAAAAATGTTCTTCATCTATTCTTTTACTCCGCTATACTCAACGTGGAAGTTAGGAAAATCGCCCTTGTGTCAATATTGCACCGTGCGCGTATGTGTAGGTCTACCTGGTGTGCTACGACAAGCAACATCGATAGAAAAATACACTTTGCTACCGTTTGTGCACGAAATGTGCACTCGCAGGCATATCCCATGCAATTTCCGTGGTCAGACACAAGGCGGGGAACATAGGAGGTCCTACACTGATAAAAAATATTGAGCCTGATCTACTTAAAAAAGGTAAGGCAACTTTTTGCATCAGATTAATATGTAGTTAAAGCAAGGCTGGTCTTTGTAAGGGCTACTTAATTTCTTGTGTGTGAGAAATGAGTTTTGTAAGTAAAGTCAATATTAATTTATCAAGTAAAATCAACTTAATCTTTCAAGTAAAGTCAACTTAGTTTTGTAAATGACTGAACCTTATTTTATGAGTAAATTCTACTTAATTAAACTAAGTTGACTTTACTTGCAAAGTTAAGTAGACTTTACTTCCAAAACTCATGTCTTACATTCAAGAAATTAAGTAGCCTATACAAAGACTAGCCTTGCATTATATACATAATCATCTGATGCAAAAAGTTGCCTTACCTTTTTTAAGTAGATCAGGCACAATATTTTGTATCATGTTTGGTATATGTGTCATCTATGTGTTCGAAAAGACAATCTTATCACATGTCAAGATATGCTGCCATGGAGCCAAGTGTAGACCATACTGATAAAAAGACAGGAGCTGCAACGATTAGTTGATTGATCAATTAGTTGCTAACAACTAAATAATTTGTCAGCAATTAGAATTTTCTTTGAGTCATTTTTTTAAGAAGAAGAATTCCAGATTCTCTGATGTGAATGTTTTAAATTGAGAACTGGTGATCAGGACAAAACAAGACATTTTAGGTTGCAGCTTGGGCTTTGGGAAAGAGTGATCGATTTTTCACCATTTTCTTACATTGTATGGACGAATCAACAAATCAATTTATCAAGACTATCGACAAATTAATTCATTGGTTGCAGCCCAACACTGGAAACTGAGCAACCCACATGAGTCAAACAATCTCAGATATAATTATGCATCTTAACCCAAAACAAGACTTGGAAGTCATTTAGCTCAAATAAATAAATTTATTTGACAAAAGCCAAAAAAACAAATCAAAATACATTCTATTACAAACAAATCAAAATACATTCTATACACCATCTGTATAGATTTTAAGCTTGCAAACAGACCTTGAGATCATGGACTTTGGAGGACAGTTTTTGGTTTGCATCCTCTAGCTCTAGGAAGATCTTCTGAAAGACCTCAAACGTGTATTTCAGTTTATTAGGGTACCTCAGTTCCAAGGCATAGATAAGGCCCATCAGATAGGTGCAAGCATGTGCCACATCTGGGATACCAAAAAGGACTTCTGCTCCCTCGATGGCTATTCCAGCTTGCTTGGGGAGACCATCCCTGGCTTTGCTGACAACAAAGATGCCGAGGGCAAATGTAGTAATAGCTTCTTGGATGGTCGCAGCATCGTCGTCATTAAAATCCTGTGAAATACAATAACACTTATTTATTGTATAGCAATGTGAAGGATGCATAACTCTTTGTTCCCCTCTCCAAACAGATGATCAGATTGTTACGTGGTGTTATTTGGTACAATCAAATGCCATTTAAGGCCATTTTAAGTCAATTTGTTGGAGTAATTAAGCAATGCAGCTTTATACAGTATAAAGAGTATCATATATTTGGTTCTGTTAACTACATAATTATACAAATGGTTATACATCAGTGTTATCAACAAACCCTAGGATATTCGTGTACATGTCACTAGATATCTGTGAGGATTTCCCATGTTTCACTACAGCATTTTTAATAATTAAATACTAAAATATTATCAGTACCACAATGGAAAAAAGTCCTGAACTTTGTGTTTTTTTTATTCATGATTATACTTTGTGTCCTTCATGCATAGTAATATCTTCTTTACCTGGTAGTCCTTCATTAACTCTCCAGTGTTTTCACCAAGGTAGAGTGTGAGTCCTCTGATCACAACTTCTCTTCGCGACTCAATTGTGTCGTCCTACAAAAATATGGAATGAGATTACTAATTAATACGAGAAATATGAGATTAATATAAAATATGAGATTACAGACATCAGAAAGCTACAACATACAACTAATTACTACCACACTGTTGTAAATACATGCCTCATTTAACATGTCAAGGGTCTCATCAAGTTTCTTCCCAACGGCTCCACCCTTCCTCCTGTACTGCAATAGCTTCAGTGTGATCCTGCAGAATTCCTTCTCGATCTGAGAGACCAAGAGATGTAGACAAGACATGGAGATGTAGAAACATAATGAGACAGACACACATGGGCAAGAGAAACAGAACAAAGACATGGACAAATTAATCCAAAGACCACACTGAATAAATCAGTCTGCTGGTTGCAGAACTGGTTACAGAAAGACCTTGCCTCTCATAGACTACATGTACATTTTTGGCCTTTCCTTATCTTACTAAACTTCGAGAAAGTTCTATAACATTTGATAGTTTTGACATGATATACTCGGTGTATATTAAATGTTACCTATTCCCAGGTATGATTACGTGTACCTTGGATTTATTTTAAATGATGTAAAAACGGCAAACTTTCGTTACGTTAAAAGGATATGACAAAGGCTGCACTTTTAAGATTGACCATGGTTTAGTTTTCGGGTCATATGGCTTTTTGAATGGGTTCGCCACGGGCAGTTGGTTGTAGTGTTACGGTCCCTTATCACTCAAGTTTATCACTGCTAGCAGCTAGTTGGCTGTGCCCATTCGTAGCGAGCCCATTCAAGAATAGCCTAGAAATCCAGACGCACCCTAGCGGCAGCAAATTTAGTTCTAATTAGGCTAATTCAAGAAGTCGTTTGACCAGAAAACTAAACCATCGTCAATCTTAAGTGCAGCCTTTGTCAATATCCTTTTAACCTAACGTTTGACTCGAGTATTTACACAAATGCATTTTGGCGAGGGTTTTGCTTTAGTCACACACGACTAGTAGTGCTAGGCTAAGTCCACTAGACATATCCACTAGTTGAGTAAGGCCACTTGCTAACGTTAACATTCATTTTCAAATTAAACAAAAAGACTCGACTACTGTAGTTCTACTGTTCTAGAGTCTTTTAGTTTAACTTGAAGATTGAAGCTAATCTAACCACAGACAGTAAAATAAATATAACCAGGTATCGATACTTGGCAAACTTTATTCTTACCTTAACGTTCAGTGGACTCAATCATAAACCCAGCCTTTTTCTGCTCTTTTCAACGGATGCGTGCCAGTTGGCGGGAGTACGGAACAGCGTAAATTTTAACAAGCTTTTTGTTTGTTGAGTGTTTGTACTTGAGAAGATCGACTGGGATAACTTAATAATGTATGTAAATGAAAAAACACACAATTTTATTGTAATTTGAACAAATGCAGATTCATTTCAAACAATACATGTTCATGTAAAGATACAAACTGAGATTTTTATTGTTAATTTCACAGATTTAATTTATGTTATGTCTACACATGCTCAGAAACACTTTTTTCAGTTCATGTTCCCCGGTCCCATACAAATAGCGGGGAACATAGGACCCGGGGAACATAGGTACGCTCCCATTGCAAACAGTGTGATAAATGGCCATCACCTGACATATGACAACAGCAAATAGCTAACGTTTACGTTAGCCTAACTTACTTCTGGTTGACGTTGACCCGACATGTTCATAATTAGACCATAGACTGATAAGGACGTCCATCAAACTAAAAGGGTTCGTTCTTCGATGTCTTCAAATTCGTTCGAATTCCGTGTGTATCCTGTGTATCTTTCATGCTGCTATTCTGTTGCCTCTTCCCTGCTGTTCCGGTGTTCCAGTTTAGATGGTGAGCAGTTTAACTGGTGATATTTGCATAAAATCAGTGAATATTCAACAAGACCCTGCCTACTTCTTAATCTGCTCTGCCTCCGATTGTGCAGGTTTATATTAGGCTACATTTTCACGAAGTGTTTTCAAGTGAGACAATATAACGGACATCGCTGAAAACATCACCAGTGTATGTCTAATACATGTCCGTTTAAGCATTATCCACAAATATGACACATACTGAATGAATGGAAACAATTAAAACTAGCGATCTAGCTGGGATTCGAACCACGCATGGACAAGAAAGTTGATTGGATTAGCTTCTACATCATCTATACCACTACACGACGAGCCACTAAAATTGATGCCAGATTTCTATGTATATTGTAACGATTTGATAGCGAACCACACAGTTGTCCAATCAAAAGGTTTATTCACTGGGAACGAGAGCCGGGACACAGATCAAGACACAGAACACAATGCAAACAGGGCAGGTCAAGCACGCACACACACTACACATACAGGGGAGGACGCAGCCTCCCACACAAAAAGGATCACACACGAGGGAGAACTAAAAGGGAAACATGTTACAATAAAGACGCTAACATTACACACAAAACTAAGGAGAATAACGACATAAACCCCCCAAATGTTCGCTCTCATATCCCAGGATCCCCTGCGCGGGAGAACGCGAACACTGTCTTTTTGCGCCGACGCTACATAGCTCCCCCAACAAGCCGTTGCCGTCCTCGGCAACGACCACGAGGTAGCCACATGCTAGCGTCGGCGCGCGTGGCCCGCCACTCAGTTCAGTGCGACAGTACCGCCAACTCACGTGGGGTGCACGCCGCAGGAGCTCACTCAACGGGCGCCACGCTGCTAGCAATCCAGTACGGGCGTGCTAGCAGCCACGTGGCCGACCCGCTCGTCACCAGCTCCCTCTCAGCAGCCGCCCTCAGGCTGCACTTTCCGCGGCGTGACACCGCGGCACTCCTCCTCTCCAGACGGGGCCCTAGGTGGCCTTACAACCGTCGACACTGTACCAAGCACCGGGGTTCGAGGGGGGCCAGATGAAGCTGCGCCAACGCCACTCCGCTCCGTCGAGTCGCCGACCAGGACAGACAGGCACTGACTCCACAGCAACCGGACCGCGCTGAGCTCTCCCGCTGCAGCTACCGTCTTCGGCGTCCCTCCTCGTGTTGCCATCTCGCAGAGCCGTACTGCTCTGTTCCCGGCCCGTTCCACTCCTTCGCGGCCTCGGCGAAGGCACGACCCCCGAGATGGTCGTGTTATCGAACTCCACACACAAACTTTTTCAAAAGGCGCCGGCCAACAGGCCAACTAGAACGGGCGCCCACACAGCACGGTGCCTCTCACACGCACCCAAAAGTTTTAAAGTTCAGAGGCATTTCCGTCAACCCTGCCCCACCGTCGTGAGTTCGCTGCCCTCAGCGGCTCCGCCAACCGTCCATCGTCTAGGAACCTCTTCCTCGCCGCACTCCCTCGGCTCCGCTCACGCGTCGCGGCTCGCCGTGGAGTCAGCGCCCAGTCCAGCGTCATCTTCTCCGCGACCACTTCATCTGGCCAGATCTCCTCCCATGGCAGCAGACAGGTCTCGGCGATAGCTCCTCTCCTCCGGCGGCGGTAACGATAGAAGGCCTCAAGCTCTTTAGTAGCCCTTACAAGGGCTCTCTCTGGATCCTCTTGCGTGGGCCTCCACCCAGCGGTGAGGTCTCCCGCTCCCAGCTTCTCTCGCTGAGCGGAGGCCATGTTCGAAAGTCGCTTCTGACACCAATGTAACGATTTGATAGCGAACCACACAGTTGTCCAATCAAAAGGTTTATTCACTGGGAACGAGAGCCGGGACACAGATCAAGACACAGAACACAATGCAAACAGGGCAGGTCAAGCACGCACACACACTACACATACAGGGGAGGACGCAGCCTCCCACACAAAAAGGATCACACACGAGGGAGAACTAAAAGGGAAACATGTTACAATAAAGACGCTAACATTACACACAAAACTAAGGAGAATAACGACATAAACCCCCCAAATGTTCGCTCTCGTATCCCAGGATCCCCTGCGCGGGAGAACGCAAACACTGTCTTTTTGCGCCGACGCTACAATATATTGAACTGTTAGGCCAAGTTAACACAGGTTAACATAAGTGAGAAATATACGCCCATGTTAACTGGTGCCATCACAATTTAACATGGGCATATGCAAGCCTCAAAACAACAAAATAGGTTCATCTTTGCCTCACATACCAAAACCTAACTGATGTACAACAAACTGGCATGTCCCACTAACACTTTATTCCGTTTTGGGGGTTAATAATATGAAACACGTCAGTCATGTGCAAAAATTATCATAACTCAGTGTCATGTCTCGGTGAAGTTATGCAGTGAGCTGTCTAATGATTTGAAGTGAACACATGAAACTTATTTTCACCGAGTTAAATATTATTTAATTTGTTGGTCCTAATCTGACGACACAAAATGGTTATCATGGTAGCATATATTACAAAACTTTGATGGAGCTGGAGAGTTTGATGACAGATGTTGCTGTTTCAGATTCCCACGTAGCCTAAATTAGAAAATAGTTTAGCCTACTTACTGCTCGTTCAGCAGCCTGTTGCAAAACATTCACTTAGCCTAGATGTTTGCTATAATGAATATCTGGATCGATTGACAAATAAGCTGTCACAACACAACATAGACCTACATTCATTTAATAGGAACACCATGCTATTGCATAGACACAACATAACCGGTGGTGCAATTGGTTAGCAGGGTGGACTATTACTGCTAGCTTGCTATTTTAGTCAGCAGTTCGAGGCCCAAGTGATCTTCATAATTTTTGCGCATTATAATCACGATGTGTGTTTCTGCACAAAAAATGAGCAACGTCTGATGGGGTCATTTGTTACTGTTTGTGATGCAAAATTACTGAGGCAAAATTAATCTGCATTATTCAAGGCATGCATTCGCTGTGTTTGCTCATGTTATAGGCTATCACCAGTTAACCTGGACATCAGGATAGCTAGTAAGCTAGTAGACTAGTCTAATATACTAATGACAAGCGTTGCTCTCTGTGGCGTAGTGGTGATAGTGCTTACTGCTTGGAACATTTTGCCTCAGTGAGACTCATGTTCGAAACCCAACAAAACCTTCGCTGATTTACTTTGACACATTTCCTGTTTGCACAACATTTTGTGTGGATGCTTAAGCAGACATGCATTATACATAGCGATTCCCGCATGTTTTCGGCAAGATCTTGCTTCATATTTTGTCACGCACATAGGCTTGTGAAAAGTGAATCTCCAGCACTGGAAGGGCGGAGGCAGAGCAAAGCGTTGTTAGGCAGGGTCTTGTTGAATATTCTTGGATTTTATGCAAATATCACAAGTTAACCTGCTCACCATCTAAACTGGAACACCGGTGGTACGGTAACTGGCTTTCATGTTAACTGGCTGGACTGTTTACTTTGCCTCTGGAGTTAACGTAACCGCCCCCTTCTCTTGCAGGTGTGTTCAGCTGATGATTGAACATGCCTTAAGGACATTTCAGCCTGGATGAAAGATCGGCACCTTCAGCTTAATCTCTCAAAAACAGAGTTTTTGGTGTTTCCAGCTAAAACAGCTATTCCCCAACAGATTAACATCCAGCTTGACTCAACTTCACTGACCCCAAATAGATCGGCACGAAACTTGGGCGTTGTAATTGATGACCGACTTAACTTCTCTGAGCATAGCTTCTATTGCAAAATCATGTCGGTTTATGCTTTACAACATTAGGAAGATCAGACCTTATCTGACACAAGATTCCACACAACTTCTTGTTCAGACCATGGTCATCTCTAAGCTGGACTATTGTAATTCACTATTAGCTGGTTTACCCGCTTGTGTAACAAGATCATTACAGCTGATTCAAAATGCTGGAGCACGCCTGGTCTTCAATCAGCCAAAGAGGACACATGTAACTCCTCTCCTAGTTACTCTCCATTGGCTCCCTATAGTAGCCAGAATTAAATTTAAATCTCTCACTTTGGCCTATAGGACACTAACTAGATCTGCTCCTAATTATTTTAATTCAATAATCAAGCCTTACATCCCCAACCGCCCACTGCGGTCTTCTGGTGAGCGTATGTTGTGTCGACCAGTCATGAAAACTGGGTCTAATTCCAGACTCTTTTCTTCAGTGGTTCCATGTTGGTGGAATTAACTGCCCAGTTCTCTCCGTTCCTGTGGTAGTTTTGGGTCGTTTAAGAGGGGTCTAAAGACATTCCTATTCAACATATACTTAGTTGTTTAAGCGCTTATAGTCTAGTCGTGATCCCCATAGGCCCAATAGTAAACCCAGAAATGTTGAGTACCCTAAAGTTTTATTGCAGAAATGTCATCTATAGGCCTAGTGGGTGGAATTCAACTTGGTTGCCTAAAGTTGCACTTTGGGCAATTTGCATAATTAGCATAAATAGGCAATTTAGGCAAGACAGTACAGGTGAATAGGGTAAAAAATTTAAATAATAGATATCACCATGAAACTTTCTGAGTTGATTACTTATGTTAAGATGAGAAAAAAATGTATTGCATGTTTTTTATATTTTAATGTTTACATATGCAATATGCATGAAGGGGGGATAAAATAAAGGACGAGACAGAAAAGACTATGTGAAGAAAACGAAAGTATGATGAGGCATATACATGGAGGTATTATATATAACTGGAGAGAGTGACTAAGTCCCGCCCTCCATACAAATGAATGGTGGAGGCTAGGCTAGTAAATCCGGCCAATTCATAGTCAACGCCATGTTGAACACTGGGGCTCGGATCCAGCGCCAGTCGGCTCTGACCATGCGCCAAGTTCTAAAGCTGGAAATGACGCATGAACCACGTCGATTTTTATTGGATATTCTGTAAAAAGAGAGTCGTCCTCCAGTAAGAGGGTGGCGATAATGCACATACTTTGCTTGCCACGTAACAAGAAGAAGAAAAAGTTGCTCGGGAACGCGCATGGAGTCCGAGTGGAGTCGCCCTGAAGCGCAACTTAATTTCATTGGATAACACAGCGGCTCTAACTAAGAGCGGTCTGCTTGCTGTCCTGCTGCAAATATGCATTCGAACTTGACGTAAAATATCCGTAGTCGAACTATAAATAAACTATTCGGTTTTTAGTGCCAAGTGTAGCGCATTTTTACAGTCTATGATTAGTTTGTTTTTTATTTTATTGTTTGCCATCTGATAGCGGGTGCTCTAAACATATTCTAGCGTTGGCCCATGACCAAATCAAGCCAATAATAGCCAGTAGCCACAATAATGACTGGAGCCAGAGCCCTCAATAGCCACCCTGTTTTGAAAATTATATTGAAGATATTCAATATTATTGAAGATAGTATTGAAGATAACGCACAGAACGGTCAGCCTGAGCGGACAATTACGTTCCCAACTCATCTAAAATGTGGTGTCTTTACTTTGAGTTGTACACCGCAGATGGTAAAGTAACGGTTAAAGAGAATGTTGTCTGCGGACTCAGCAAAAAACAGTTTACTTACGCATCCACGACGTCCAATCTTCGCGCTCACCTGTGGAGTTACCATCCAAATGAGGCAGCGGTGTCAGAGGCACAGTAGACGGCCAGAGCATCGCCAGGCGTCCAACATCGTATGATTGCATTTCCCGTAAATCCTAAATTATGTCCAGGGTCTGCTATTTACTTAGGCTGCAAAGCACAGGTATTTATTTGAGGTATGCTTATTCGAGGCAGACCTTTATTTCTTACATTGTACGTTATTGTGAGACATGCGTTTTGTTTGGAGCGGCATACCAGGCTATCAAACGCAGACGATTTTCGGTTTTGGTATGGGATTTAATTTACTTTTTGACTTTTATTATATAGTTAAATGTTGAGGCTGATGGGCATTTAAAACTAGAGGGTATTTGATGATCACTGTAAAGTTTCGTGTAGTTGAAAAAGTGTTGGAATTTCCAGCTATTTATTGCGAGACAAGGCCTTTTTCATTCATTGAACGTGCGCTGTGCTCTAATGGAATCCTTATTGCATAGCGAAGTAGCCTAAATTGAGTTTTTTTTTAATTATGCATGGTTTACTTTTTATTAAATTCGTAGGCTGGAATGGCTCGCGGCAATAATTGTGTTTAAATGTAGTAGCCTAGTGCTTCAGTCTCTGGCAAGCTCCAAAGGGGGCGGCTATATGTTGAGAGCAACGTGTTGGAGACCCATGGTGTAACGAGACAAGGTCTTTATGCCGCTGTTGTGTAATTTATTGTCTTTAATCATGTTTAGGCTATGTTTGTTCAGGACAAACAACAACGAAACAAGATCAATACAATTTTCTTTATTTGTTTATTTGTCATATGATGGATAAACAACCATAATATGCACGTCTTCTCATAGGATCCTCAAGAAATATGCACTGAATAACGTTTGGCTGTAGCCGCCGGATAGGTACCCGCCCATCAACATGTACGCGCATGAGAGCTCGTGCCCAACACGGATTTTAGTGCATGGAGCTGGTTCCAAATGCTCCATGCAGCGCCATATTTGAAAATGGCGTATGCTAACATGCCGAAGCTAATCTGCACGCTCTTGACCCCCTGGGCATATAGGCCTAGGTTTCACGTGGATTGGGAGACAGACTGCCCAAATCCACAGTGCGTCGTCTGCAGTGAGGTGCTATCTAACCAGTCCAATGTTGTTCTCCACGTTTTGGCCGTGGACGTCATCCAATCACAGCGCTCTATTTTGTTAGAGTCTTAAGGCGGGCTTAACAGGATGATGGAAGGAAGGTGGCTATGGCGAACGAAGAGCGGTTGTTTGAATCGGTGTTGGCGTCAACTTTGGAGGAGTTGGACTTGTGCTTTTCTTTGAAAGTTAAGCAACACAATGAACTTAAGTCATTCCTTTCGAAGAAGGATGTATTTGCCGTTTTGCCGACCGGATACGGATATGGTCGTAGCGCTGGCCTATTGCATGCCTAGGCAGTTTGAAAGACAATTCTCTGCCCGCCCCTTGGATTAAGCGAGGTGAATGGGTCGATTCCAGACTATACATGTCAATGATATAGAATGGCCCGCCAGGCTACTGCTATACAGCATACCGAGAAAACCAGCCATGCAACTTCAAGAACAGCGGCCCAACAAATCTCGTGAGAATCGTGAAACATTACTGTGGGAAATTGTTACTTTTTGCCTCTCTGGGTTAATACTTTATTTTTACCACATTACCTTGTCAGTAGATATAGCTCGTTGGAGATAGTTTTTGCCTGTTGTTAATCCTTCACCTCCACAACAAAAGTATGTTCATTGTGTACAGGGGGGGGGGGGATAATAGGAGAAGTTTGCTATTTACAACAGCAGAGTAAAGTATGTATCACGACTCTAGGGGGAGCTCTAGAGTCGCCAAAATTAGGCTACTATTTCACTGCGTAGACCAGTGTATCACGCAGACTACACCACTGGCCTATCCTGCATATTGAAAATGGGATGGCGCAAATGTTGCTAGTTTTTTTTTTATGTCAATGATATGTGATAGTGTAGACATAGCCTACTGATAGGCCTAAGTGAAGTATATTTATTTGGAGAGCTAGACACTAGGCTACTTGGCTGATGAGGCAATTGAGCACGGCCGACAGCCGTTGGATGGACAGCCATTGTGGAATTTTCTGACGACACTCTACATACATTGTTCCCTGATCCCTGAATCCCTGATCAGTGTTATTGGTTAGGCTGGACCAGTGATTTCAAAGTCAATGCAAAGTCTGCGTCTGTCACAATGCTAGTGCTGGAAACATTTCCCAATCGTGAGTCCCCAGACTCTATTCACAAAGTGAATAAGTCTGGCTTTACCAGGCTAATAACACACCTAATTTTGCTGGTCATGAGTGTGATAACCACACTGACTTTAATCACATATGCTTGGAATAGAGGTAGAGTGGTGTTCTGCACTAACTGCTACCCAGAGCAGGAAGGAATATCAGAAAGCTGGCTCTAATGGCAGTCACCAATTCAGGACCTGTAATATATATGTTTGATCACAAGGGGGCGCAAGATGAAAAGAAAGATAACACTTGTTGAAGGTGAGCTTCATGAGAATAACTGTGCATATGTAACCTGCGTTGTGTTGAACCTGCGCGATTCAGCCCTGCACACGCCCGGACTCGAACCCGCGAACAGCAGCACCTCGGATCGGGGGGCGAGCGCGCTAACAATTGAGCCAATAGCCCAGGCTACTGGCTCGCATGCCAGCAGCACTCTTGAGGCGTCAGGGAGTGAGGTTTACCAACGTTGCACAAGCACAGCTAAGCTAGCTGGCATCCATTACACATACACACAACTGGAAAAATCAGTGAAAATCTCAGACACATCTGTGAGTAAAAGACATCTGCTCGAACATTTAGTAATGATGAAAACATTCAAAATCAAGAGGTTTGGTATTGATGGTGCTGTATGCATGGCACAAGAGAGAACCCTATCTGGAGAAGCACAACACTTTAATAGCAAACCTCTAACTGATGCTGTCAGTTTTAAAAACATCTCCACCTGACACACAAACACAGCAGCAAAAGGTATGCATGAAATGTAGTATGACATTGAATTCTTCAGGCACAGAGCACCATAGATCCCCATTTAAAATGCCTTCTCATTGGACAGTCATATGGCATAGATATGTCATGTGTTCATCCCCCACAGCTGCATGACTGCCACTTACCAGGTGTGGACAATGTGATACATTAAATTGACATTATAATGAATGACACCCCATTATGGCAGAGCATGGAGCATGGCGAAAGTGATGCCATGCCATATGCCATGCAAACAATAAAATGAGAGAAAAGAGAGAGAGCGACAGAGAGAGAGAGACAGACACAGACACACACACACACACACACAACCATTGTGATAATCACAGGAAAAAGCTTGGGAAGGATGAACAGCAGGGCAGTCAGGGGCCTGGCTAATGACCAGAGGAAGAGGAAGATAGGGCAGGTATTTGTGAACATGCACTATGCCAAAATAATCACTATGCCAAAATAATCACTATGCCAAAATAATCACTATGCCAGAATAATCACTATGCCAAAATAATCACTATGCCAAAATAATCATTAGCTGATAGTGCCGATGACCTGGCCTGGGCTGGCTCGCTTTTGTTTTTTTCCCCCTTGAAGCACGGGCGCTGCTAGATAATTTGCGCCCTATGACAGAAAATAATTCTGCCCCCCCCGATAATATATAGTGTATGTGTGTGTGTGTGTGTGTGGGGGGGGGGGGGGGGGGGGGCTCTCTAGGGGACCCCTGTCACTGCTGTGCCCTTTCTGATATTACAGTAATACATACTGATTGCTCATCTGATTACGTACATCACAAACTGGATATTTCTGCTGTGATTCTGGAATGGAGGGGACACATAAAACCACAGACTGAGTAATGACTGGGATGAGATGCTGCTATAGATACAAAATGATGTAAACAGGGAAACCCCCCAAAACCAAGACGTGTATTAAATCATGTTCTATCTGGTAAGTATTTCTATAATTAATTATTTGATTTCACATTGGCCCTTGCTGGTCTAACAGCAGTCATATCTGTCTACCACAGTAGGGAGGTCTCTGAACGGAGAGCCCTCTACCCCCACAACCCCCTGGGTAACACTGGGAGCTTCTTTTCCCAGAACGAATTGAAGGAGAGCATAGTGTACTATTAGGATAAACAATCGTGACAGTGACACCAGTGCATCTCTGCCCATCTGCCCAGGGTAAGACCTGATGTCATTTGTGTGTTCATGTGTGTGTGTGTGTGTGTGTGTGTGTGTGTTTGTGTGTGTGTGTGTGTGTGTGCATGTGTGTGTGCATACATTCGTGCATTTGTGTGTGTGTGCGTGTGTGTGCATGTGTGTGTGTGTGGACACGCCTCAGTTCTTGCAGTCAGAAGTACAGCACCACAAGCAGCTTTCTTCTGTTACCTCTGTTCTATTGCACTAATGCAATAGTAGGCTACAGTATGTGAACATTCAGAGTAATATAAAACACTTTGCCCTAACTACACACGTTTACAAGAAATAAAGAGGGCAATTTAAAATTCATGAGGGGAAAATTATTTGGAGGATCCATTTTCTTCCATTTAAACAACAGGCTGTCTAAACTAGTCACAGCTACTTAAGAGTTCATAAACATCTCTTAGCTCTTAATGCACCTTTAAGACCTTACAAAGCATTTGGGGTTTCTGGTGGGGTCGAAGAAGAAACCAATGGAATACTCGTTGCCAGTCACCCCAGAGGAATTCCAAGACATGAATTAGAGTGGGTTGAAAACCTCTCTCATTCAAGCAGACATGTAGCTACACGTAATCTCTGTCGCGATCACACACTCAGCACGCTAAATTACCTAAGGATGAAGACCCATTATCGACTCCCATACGGCGTGTGAGAGGCTGCGGAAAGTAATGCCGAAATTACTGACAGATTTACTCTTAAAGATTAGTTACAAGGCATGAGGGGTGTGTGTGTGTGAGGGGTGGTCTCTCTGTGTGTGTGTGTGTGTGTGTGTGTGTGTGTGTGGTGGTGGTGGTGGTGGTGGGGGGGGGGGGGGGGTGGACACGAGTGAGACAAGACAAGGGGGGGGGGGGTCGCTCACTTGGGTAACAAATATATTTCTGTGAGCTGAAACACTGTTAAGTTTGTTTGTTTAAGTTTCTGAAAGTCTGCAAATCTGATTAAAATAACTGCATTATTGTGTGGACCCATATATAAATTTAAAGGTGGAAAACTTTTAGAACAGTTTGTTCTAAACATTTTGATTTAATTCGGAATTAAGCCATGTTACTCTTACCAAATACATCTTGGGTAATAGTTTGGTCTTCAACTGTTGAGGCTTCAAAGTTTATGAAACAATTATTAAAACAAACAAGAAACACTTATGTTTCTACTGTTTCTTTACTTCTCATGTTGAGGTTTATGAGAGGGTGTGCCGACTTGTCGATGACGTTGCTTCATCACTTCTGTTCACCCTCGAACAACTCATTCATTGCACGCATGGCTCACGCGCGCTCTCCCACAGCCCGCGCTTCCTCCAGTCGAGAGAGCGAGAGGCGTCCACATGCGCACCACTTAATCCAGGAGGGGGGCTGGATATTTCATAGACAGATCCTAGCATCGTTGAGTGCTAGAACAGAGAACAGACGCCGCGCGCATTTGTAGACTATGCCACGAAATCGGACGTTGTTTTGAAGTGGAGTCTGATCTGGCAGCCTGAATGCGCTAATCACCAAGAGATATCCGGCGTTAAGAAGCACTGAAAAGAGATCCTCTGAGTCATCTCCTCACACTGGAGGGTTTGAAATGACCGGGGCGCGGTAAATTCGCCTCAGAAGAAAAGGTGAAAGTTTTCCGGAGAAATAAAAGTGTTCATATGGACACGGAGAATGACACCTGTCACCATAGACACTCGGTGGAGACGGGCAGTCCCCTCATCAGCGCGATCATGTTCTCCGCCGGAGTTATCGGCAACGTTCTGGCGCTCGTGCTCCTGGAGGTCCGACGCAAGAAAGATCAGAGCAGACAGCGGCTCTCCTTGTTCCGTCTGCTGGTGACCACGCTGGTCATCACGGATCTAACCGGGACATGCCTCGTCAGTCCTCTTGTGCTGACATCCTACTCGATGAACACGACCATGATCGGGATGACCGGGACGAACGACTCAACGACCGGGACGGCCGTTTGCGAATATTTCGGGTTCACCATGACTTTTTTCAGTTTGGCAACCCTGTCGATACTCTTCGCGATGGCCTTGGAGAGATGCCTCTCCATCGGTTACCCTTACCTATATAAACGGTACATCAGCAAGCGCTGTGGATATTTCACCGTGCCTGTAATATATGTACTGTGCTTTATTTTTTGCCTTATGCCATTTGCGGGCTTTGGAAAATATGTTCAGTACTGCCCCGGGACTTGGTGCTTCATAGATATGAATCCAAAGGGACCGGAGGACAGGGTTTATGCCGAGGTTTACGCAACTGTCATGCTCGTCATAGTCGTGTCTATAGTAGCTTGTAATGGTTTTGTTGTCTATCATCTGGTTCTGATGTACCGGAGGCGTAGCAAAATGAACGGTGGCTCCATAACCACGCGGAGCAGGAAGGACCGCAGGTACTTCTCCATGGCTGAGGAGTTCGAACACCTCATTCTGCTCGTGTTCATGACGGTGATATTCGTAATTTGCTCACTTCCGTTAATGGTAAGTTTGCTTTCTATTAATTGTATATCATGAAATTCATTTGAAACAGAATCATGCCTGGCTTGGCTTGTGTGTGTTAGTAGACTGTAGGGAGTGGGTGGACACTGGCTTTTCCCACATTGCCAAATGCCCCCAGGTATTAGCCTATCACCAGACAAATAGACAAATAAATACAGGCTACTTGAAAATATAAACTGTGAACCAAGCTAGCTAATCAAATACTACTGTGTTCTCATGGCTTGTACAGATGGCATTTTCTGCCAGGTTTTACGATGTTCCTGCTTTTTAATGTTCCTGTATATTATATGAATGTGTTACAGCTGTTCCATGCATTTGTTAATATATTTGGGTCGGTTTAAACAAACGCCCTTAAAGGTATGAGAAGGGCAAACCATGCTTAAAATGTACAGGAATATCATGGAACTCTGCACGTATGTCATTCAGTCAGGAGTAAACAATGTCTTGCTGCATTTGTTTTCTCACGAAAAATTACTCATTGCATCAAAAAGAGAAGTCTTATTTCTACATGACACAGGAAATTTCCAACCTTGCCTCTTAATATAACTGCCGTAGCCTATACACAACTGTTGACCATAAAAGCTTGATTTTCACTCTCTTCGTTAACATTCTAAGGACATAATTTACATTCTGCAAGGATTAGAGTGAAGCAGCATTATCACTTACAGGGATCTGAGAAGAACATAGTAATCTGTGTCATTACACTTAATATACTATTACAGAATAAATACTGCATTCTGCATGCAAATGACGCATGTGTAATCATCATTGAACTTCATTAGTTGTAGCAACAAAACTCATTAAATATGGGGAAAAAAGACAGATTACAAAATTGTTTAATTAATTAGATTTCTTTATTTTAGAGTACCAAAGAAAAGAATGCCAAGGAGAGCTGCACAGGTCAGCCTGCTGCATGTACTCAGCTTCTGAGCACTCACCCATTTGCTTGACATTTCATTGTAATGGAAAACACCTCATACACGTAACCTTAGACTGACAGAACCAGCCAATTCATGAATCACTTTTAGTTTTCCGTGCTTACTATTTTAAAAGTTAAATGTCAACTGATTGACATCTGACTTTAAAGCTTCCTAACATTGTATGGTAGTCTTGACGGCAGTAGATGCTGGTAGATGACCCCACTGACTTCAGCTAACCCTTACTCGAGAGGTGATGTAATGCAGCTTTGTTTGCCACAGTCCTGTAGATAAAAGTGTGTTCTCGAAGAGAGAGCGCCACATGTACACACAGAGGGAAGGAAACTTGAGACAATGAGGAGAGGAGAGAGCGCTGGGCTCGCCGCAGGGCCCCCATCTTTACTGTCAACCAGAAAGCAAGCACGGGCACGGGTGTTCAAACACAACCAGCGAAAACAAGCACGGGCACGGGTGTTCAAACACAACCAGAGAAAATCCCTGCAAACAGAAGTGAAAAAACCCAAGAAGGAAGGAAGAGGGACCGCATGTGTCGCCACATCACGGCGTCTCTAAGAGTCAGGAATGTGTTTATGCTTCGCTGGAGCCCAGCCGTCATTAGCCTCAGGGCTGCACGGAGACTGACGCGGGACAGAGACAGGCCAGATCAGGGCTAAATCAGGTACAATGCTGGGCCAGATCAGGGCTAAATCAGGTACAATGCTGGGCCAGATCAGGGCTAAATCAGGTACAATGCTGGGCCAGATCAGGGCTAAATCAGGTACAATGCTGGGCCAAATCAGGGCTAAATCAGGTACAATGCTGGGCCAGATCAGGGCTAAATCAGGTACAATGCTGGGCCAAATGATGGCTAAATCAGGTACAATGCTGGGCCAAATGATGGCTAAATCCGGCTTACATCAGAAAGAGAGCCATTCCAAGTGTTTGTCATGAGCTCTGTTATGTGCAGGGTCATCTGCCTAGCGTAGCAGTGCATTCTTGGAAAAGCTGTATGCAAGCAACAGCCTTGGGAGTTGTTTTTGTCATTTTGTTGTGATTAATGCATAAAGCAGGTCCAGCCATTGGATGAGAATCACATGCTACACTGAAAGGGATAGCTGGGGACTATTACTCACACACACACACACACACACATGGTCTGGTGGTTTTGCCTCATGCAAAGATCAGAATTGAAGATATGTCTTTTAATTTCTTGATTTGTTGCTGATTGTATCTATGGCTGTAAACAAGGCCGTAGCCATGATGTCAACATTGGGGGGGACCAAATCTGTGGTGCGGTGTGAATTTCAATAACAGAATTTCAATACATTTCCTGCCATGCAAAAATATTATTAAAATCACAAACAAGTCATTAGTTAAGTCAGTCAATTAGGATATACCAAACTTTTGACGGACATAGGCACGGATGGATTATGAACCCCTGGGCATAGATGCAAAAAAACCCTCCCCTGTTAAGATAGGGGGGCCCGGGGGCATACTTCCCCGGAAGAGTTTAAAAAAAAAAAATGACCCTTTATATTATGACGACTTGAGTTTTGTGGAAATAGAAGAGAAGGGCGGAGAAGCAACTTCACACAGTCTTAGGCTTCAGGGCCCCCTGAGCTCTTGAGCCCAGTAGGTCCATTCAATAATCCATCCCTGGATATAGACCTGTGCTATGACTCCATTTGTCTCCAAAATGTATATTTTAAAAAGAAAATACAAACTAGAGTATCTTTGATAACCTCTATATTACACTGAATGCTTACTCATAGGTTTGGACCTAGCCCAATCATATTTTGTATTTTGATTTTATTATTCTGGCGGCTAATCACACAATTTTAAGGTTGTTTGAAAGGGATGGGATTCAAGATAGGCTACTAAGACAGGTCCCTCTTCTGTCTGACTCACCTCAAGTTACCCTATGCATTATAGGCTGGTTTCTGACAGAAATTACGTTTTGTGTTAAAATGTAGAAACACAGCCTTTATTTGGTGAATGGAGGTGGAAATTCCTTTCTTTGGTTAATGTCCGCGATTCACATGAACTGTAGGCTATCACCGCCATTGTAAAATTTTTCACCACATTTGAGTGTTACGTTTTGCCTGCATGGATGCGCGATTGAGTGCGCATCTAAATGTAACATGCAAGATGCAACAGCCATTTCTAAGAGGCTTATAAACCGGTTCATTTCTGACAATACTACTAGCATGCATTATTTATGTTGTAAGACATGTGAAAGAAATGAATGACACAGGCACGCACAAATTCAAATGAAAGGACACTTCACTTTCGCTATCATTGCGAGAAAATAGGCTACAATATGGAAAATGCTTCAAAGTTACCTTTGAGTCTGATCAGCTTCAAAAATGAATGGGGTTTCCTTAGACAGGGCTACACCTTTCCAACAAGTTTTGTGAGAATTGTACCGGTATCTTTTGCGATATTGTTGACAGCCTGCACCACAGTAGGGTGCAGGAAGCTTTTGATAGCGCACGCCTCAAACGATAAAAGCAAAACCTCCAGGACAAACCACTCACAGTGTACTCTCTGAAACCATGAATAGGTCACTAATTTGTGTGTTATTGACGTTTGATTGCATTTCAGATGGCGTTTGGTTTCCTGTAGTAGCCTATAGCGTTTTTTTCTTTATTTTTTTGTATGTCCGAATATTGGGGAGGGGGACATTTTGGTCACATCTGATCACGATCACATCACAAAGTCTATGGTGACTACGGCCCTGGCTGTAAAAGTCATCACATGAAAGGAAGCCCAAAGCAGCTTTTGTAGTGCAGCAGAATTCATTAGTTTTCATATTGCATATCTGCATATCCCCCAAGACCTGCTGAAGTTATTCTCACACACACACAGACAGAAATGTATCCGCACAGACATACACACATACAGTACATTCTATTTATACATTGGCAGGAAGTATCATAGTTACAGTTTTTCTCGATGGTTTTGATGCTTGTGTCACCTTGTTGTGTGTCATCACGTTCTCAAAACAGTTAACACCCGTGTCTGAACAGAAGCACTCAAAATGACACATTTTGCTTGCAAAAGGCTGTTACAGTACTCTCTCAAAACACTTAAACATGCAGCAAAAGCCAATCTTGCCTTCAAACAAGACATCCTTTCATCAAATCACTTGTGTGATTTCAATCAATCATTACACACTGGACAACAGAATGCAAAATCTAGTTCTCAAATTGAGCATTGTTGCTATGTCTGTTCCATTTCTTTGGAACTGAAAAGACAATGTACTGAATAAAAAATAATGTATTCATTCCTCCCAAGATGTAACTGTCACTGACATGTAAGACTTACAGTAAACACCTAGACAAGACACATTTCATTGAACTACAACTTGTTGTTTCTTCATCAAAATAGACCTACAGGAAACACTTTTTCTACTGTTTTCTTCACCAAATAGGCAATACAGTACTTTGTCCAAATCTGCATTAGATCCATACTTGAAAATAGCAACACAGAACAGACATGGCATCTCTTATGGATAATGAATGATTGCTGATTGAAGAATTGAGCAAAGGAGTTTCACACAGGTGCATCAGAGATTCAGAAACAATGTTTTCCTTCTGTTTAGCACAGGAAAACCAATAGAGTTTGGGGTTTTTGAATGACATCTGTGGTAACTGTTTTGCAAAACGGTGTGAGAAATGTGTGAACCCAATAAAAATGTGTGAACACATTTGCAAGAGATGACTTCTGCTGTGCAAAGAAAGTGTTCATTAAGACCAAGTGGATCCCAGTTTCCAAAAGCAGGTCAAAGCAATCGAGAAAAACTGTATTTTAAATGAGATTCCTAGATAGATAGATAGATAGATAGAATGATAGATACTTTATTGATCCCCAAGGGGAAATTCAAGAAAGGGTCTTGCAACCGTTGGGGCTGTAGTATTTATATTTATTTATTTTACAGACTACTTGGGCCAAATCGCTGTTTCCCTTCCCATCTCATGCTTAACCACCAAGTTATGGAGCTTTATATATATATATATATATATATATATTTTTTTTTCCAAGTTTAAAGAAGCAAGATCACAAGGCTTAGGGCAAACATTTGGATTTGTGATCATAGTTAGAATGAATACAGGGCAGGTTATCATGATTCATCCATTACCATTCATCATTCTAAGCTCTATACCAAAGCACACTGCCATGCTGTCTGCTGGTTAATCATCATTCTAAGCTATATACTGGTTAATCATCATTCTAAGCTATATACCAAAGCACACTGCCATGCTGTCTGCTGGTTAATTATCATTCTAAGCTATACCAAAGCACACTGCCATGCTGTCTGCTGGTTAATCATCATTCTAAGCTATATACTGGTTAATCATCATTCTAAGCTCTATACCAAAGCACACTGCCATGCTGTCTGC
>NW_027468663.1:56837970-56860470 GCF_046254945.1 Alosa pseudoharengus | reverse complement strand
ACACACACACACACACACACACACACACACACACACAGAGAGAGAGAGAAAGCACACACACACACACACACACACACACACACACACACAAACACACACACACACACACACACACACACACACACACACACAGAGAGAGAGAGAAAGCACACACAGCACAGCAGTACTGCCGCTGGTTTTAGAGGGGGGTGACTTCCTGGCCCCCGAAAGGGCTTGCAGAGTTCGCAGCAGGACTGGGGGAGTCTTAGGCCACGTCTACACGAAACCAACGGGTGTATTTTTTCCTACCGCTTTCACACCTTTAACGATACCGGTAAAGAAAAAACTTGCGTGCACAAAAGGTAAAGACTTGCGTGCACAAAAGGTAAAAACTTGCGTGCACAAAAGGTAAAAGCTGCTAAACGTGCTGTAGTGCATAAGCACGTATAGAAGACAAAACATTGTTTTTGTTAAAGCATTAGTCATAGGTTGTAGTAAGCTAATGTTTAACTAAGTTAAAGCATTAGTCATAGGTTGTAGTAAGCTAATGTTTAACTAAATTAAGCTAACGGTGTGCTTCTATCTTAGCCACAAAAGGCTGATATCTTGTGCACATAAATTATGACAGGGAAAAGAAAAAACATTTGAATATGTTTTTAATGGTTTGGTTTGTTCTGACAAGCAGCATGTCAAGTTGAGTGCGGTGGCTGAGTTGAGGGGTGGGGCTATGTCATCATAAAACTGCCAGCTTTGCTGTCTACACAGCAAAAGTTATCCGGCGGTTTCAAAAAAATCCCACTTCGGAACCTAGTTTCAAAAAATACCGGCAAGGCCTAACCGATAAAATAAATTCAACACTTTCAACAAAAAAAAACAGCGTTGTGTAGATGGGCCCTTAAAAATGCCCCCCCACCCTCCCCCCAGTGGAATGATTGATGTCATCGGACGTTGGTGCATGTGTGCTGTGCTGTGCTGTGCTGTGCTGTGTGAGCGGAAAGTCCCATGTAGCTTTAGAGCCGTTTGGAGAATAGAGAGAAGTTCGTTCATCCCTATTCAGTGACCTCTAGGGGCAGCCGATAAAAAAGAACGCAGCTGTGACATCAAACAGCGTTCTTGCACAGGCACAACTTCTGGAGATCAGACAGACCTGACCAAATGTTTCCCCACCAAAAAAGCCTTTCACCCTCATAGCCTGAGTCTTAACGTAATCAGGTCGAAGGGTCAACACACTGGCTCTCCGCAGTTGAGTTTTGACTTTAGTTACTTTAGTTGAGGAGGTGCGTTGCGCAATGTCTATTATTTTCACTAGGGGCAGACCCAAAATTCCACTCGGCCAGAGAGAAGGGGGTCTGACAAGACACTTTTTAGTATTACCAGTTTTATGGATGTAGCTTACGTAAGTGTCATTCAAAGTGTGTGTTTGACTTCGCTAAATGGGGTCAAAGAGAAAGCTCTGACTTATTTAAAGTGCTCATTTCACTGCATTGGTGGTTTAAATGAATGTATGTGTGTGTATGTTTGTGTGTATGTGTTTATGTGTGTGTTTGAGAGAGAGAGAATATGTGTGTATGTGAGAGAGAGAAGAGAGAGAGAGCGTATTAATAATGTGTCTATAAGTGTTTTAGTAACCATAATTCAGTAAGGCAAAGTTTGTTGGTTGTTATTGATGGTAAATGCGTTATTCCCTCCTGTCGGGAGACGTTAAGTGCACTGGGCTCTGTCAAGTTTGTCAATGCTATGGTATATCTGCGTGCCATGTAAGAGGACATTGTTTGTGAATCCCTGTAAATTTCTGTTTTATTCAATAGTGTTTGTTGTTTAAAACCTTGGGTCTGATCTGCATGTGAAAGTAATTTTCCTCTGTAATTAAAAACAACATGTTAAACCTCTCTAAACTCTCATAAGTTAATAAACTGCATGACTAACACACCTACATCACCCACACACTCACAGCAGTGTTCCCATACAGCATATCTGCACTAAAAGCTCCATATGCATATAACCCATCACACACACAGCTGGAATGAGGAACCGTATATAATATATATGGTTCCTCATACTATACATCATGACCTGTAATTAGGCCCATATGTTGGTGAGAGATTGATGAGTTTCCGTTTACTTCGTCAAACTCTAATAAAGCTGGCACTGGGAACCGCGGGTCCTGTAAAGTGTCCCAGCCGTAGTGTGTTGTGATACGACCCCCACGTTTGTGTCCCAGCTGTAGTGTGTTGTGATAAGACCCCCACGTTTGTACGGGGGAGGAGAGGAGAGTTCCACATAACTGCGCCTCAGCAGGGAGGATGAGGACGAGTCAGCCTGGCCCGCCCGCCCTCCTCCTCGTCCCGGCTCAGTGAGGGGGGAAAACATAAACACAGACTGGTGCCATGGGCCTCCGCCTCTACCGAAAACAGACGTTGAGAAAACTCCTCTCAGCTCCCACTTTTGGTTTTTTTTTGGAAAACATGACTGGGTGTGTGTGTGTGTGTGACGTGTGTGTGTGTGTGGGTGTGTGTGTGTGTGTGTGTGGGTGTATGTGTGTGTGTGTGTGTGTGTGACGTGTGGCGGAGATAAATCTCTCCGGCATCCCTCTCACAATCCGTAGAGTTCAAAACTAAAAATGAAAAGCCTCAGCCAAGATGCCACTTTGATCTCCTCACAGCTGACACTGCATCCACATGTGTGTGTGTGTGTGTGTGTGTGTGTATGTGTGTGTGTGTGTGTGTGTGTGTGTGTGTGTGTGTGTGTGTGTGCGTGCGTATGTGTCTGTGTTTCTTAGATAAGAGTGAATTAGTGACACACCCCACCATGTCATGGGTATCTGTGCAAACGTCAGAGTGGTCATTCTGACAAGTGCTGATATTCAGGGAGGTCTGTCAGTCATCGGCTAGGAGGATCACTAAATGTGATGTTGGAGGTTTATCTATGACATTTATGTCTGTTTCCTGTTTGCTCAATTAGAGAATAAAGAACATCACTCTGTCTGTGTGATCATGCAGACTCCCCTTTAATTTCCGTTGTGCCACTTGTACAAACACACAAACAGAAATACACTCTCGCTTTCAGACTCTCTCTCTCTCTCTTTCTCTCTCACACACACATACACTCAGTCTCTCTCTCTTTCTCTCTCTCTCTCTCACACACACACACACACACACACACACACACACAAATCCCTCTGTTTTGGAAGCATCTTTTGTCTTGCAACAGGCCAGCATCAGCTTACCTATTGGACATTAATGTCTGGAAATCGGATTTGTTCTGAGTTATTGGCACCGGAGAGAGATTTGAAATGCCACAAGTGCTCCTGACAGCCTTTTATCTCCCAGAGAGAGGACAAATCATTGTCAGTCGTAACAACGTTTTAATGGGATTCTCTGCCAAGTGCCTTCAACTCTCCTGATTTAAAGAAGGCATTGCCGTTTACTGACAGCCGAGATAGATCCTTTGTATTAGCCCTGGCATAAGATTGTGCAAAGCTTATTTACTACGGCATATCCCCACCACCAAATCCGGCCGAGGAATCTAACACCTGACGCAAGCAGAGCCAGATCTGGCTTTTAGTTTATATAAGCGGTATGCTGCTAGTCTTGTTTTGCAGTCGTTCATTTTCATTTATGTCCTTCGCACCACATGTCAGGAGGTGACAGATGTGTAATTAACGTTTTGTTTGTTTCATGCACCACGCTGAACCAAGACAGACGAGTTGTAGTTACAGTTTTTCACGTTAACTGCTCAAACACTAAACTCCATTCTCTGAACCAAATTCTCAGTTGCCTGAACACATTTCTTGAATCGATCACCCTTTTGGCAAAACCATAAACAGTTTTCACATATAGAACACAATTTGCAGATCTCATAGACTCTTTTTGCAGAAACTCTAAACACATTTTAATGCAATAAGACACATTTTGCATTGTGATGCACGTGTGATGCATAATGGCACAAGTGACAAAAGGTAAACACAAATAAAGCACAGATGCCATACATTAGACACAAGGACTCAAAATTGTTTGAAATTGTTTCGAATGATGTGACACAAAAACCAATATAAGCTAGTTCAGAGTGTAAACAGGTTGCTGAACAGTGCAGGTTCATATCAACAATGGACAGAAACTATCAGTGAGGCATTCAGAGTCCACTGTAGGCTGTAGACTGCAATGTACTTCTCATTTACAGTACTGAAATGCCTGTCTTTTCTGGTATATAGTTTTTCACAATTGCTAAAACACATTTTTTTAAACCTTCCACCCTTTTTTCAAAACTGTAAACACAAACCCCACATTCCCAATACTTCATGTTTACTGGATTTACAGTAAATGTTGAATCCACTGAGTTATGAAATCTTTTTGCTTTGATTAGTTTTGTTTTTTAGAAGCAAAATGCATCGTAAACAATGAACATTTCTCCAGGAGCTGTATGAGCTGCCCTGAACACTGTTTTCCATTGTTTGATGTAGTGTCTAATGATTGCACATGTAGTGTTTTCATTGTGACTGCTTTGTGAGATGATCTGAAGAGAGTGTTTGGTTTTGAGCACAGGTACAACTGTTTGGAGGCGATTGTTTTTGCAGGGGTTGTCAGAGGTTTTGTGAATCTAGTTTGATATTTGGGGTTTGTGTTTTGAGAAAGCAGTTTTGAGAAAAGGGTGTAAGGTTTCAAAAAATGTGTTTTAGCTATTGTGAAAAACTGTAACATGGAATCAGGAAACATTATTCACATTGGGTAATTTATCAAATTATTCCACTCATTTCCTGTTAATACCTCTGACCAATCGAGACACACTGGTCTCTGAATCTCCCATGAGCCCTCATAACTCAATCAAGCTAAATATCATTCATTAAAGCTGCCTATTTTAATGTCATTACCGCAGGGGCTTCGTATAGATAATGGGCGCTGAGGGAGGAAGCCTCTGTTTGTGGCCTGTGCGTTTATTGCGTTGACCTGGGCAGTATCTCCGCAGCCAGGCCCTCTGTGTAGCGGATGGCTGCAGTGGAGCAGGAAACAGATGCAGCTCGCTGGGGAGATAGTGCAGGCCATGTGGGGCTGCGGAGGGGGCGATCGTGCCGAACGTGCCCACCCTACCCCCTACAGAGCGCACTTCAGGTAGAAACACACAATTATACATGCACACACACACATATATACATGTGTGGCGCACACACACAGACACACACATACACACACACACACACACACACACACAAACACACACGTTTCTATACAAGCACCTTCAAATACACACACTTAACGCAAGGCAAGGCAAGTTTATCAGCGCATTTCATATGTGCCTTACATAAACAATTTGTTTTAATGTAATTTTTTCATAATAATAAAAAAAAAAAGTTCATAACATAATGCTCACATAGTATTGAATGAAGTGAAGTTAACCCACTTTGGCTGGCATAGACTGGCTTGTCCACTTATCCAAAACTGGAGCAATAAACATGATGTGATATACACCGTCTTTGATAAAACCCTGTGGTGTCATAGCGGCTTTAATGGTAATCACTTTTTCTGACCATGGGACTTGATGCTAATCTTCCTTCTGAGCAAGGGACTTCGGCGTTCTTCTGTTTCTCTGAAATAACCCCAGGCCCAGATAAAGCTCCCTGACGCAGAAAGAAAGATCTGGCTCATAGACATAAATAGACGATTTTCCACACAAAACTCGACCCAAAACCCATCGCCCTCTTGATTCTCACCCCCTTCCAACTCAGAAGAGGCTTTGAGACAATAACCACCTTGTCAGTCAACTGTGCTAGAAAAGATAAACATTATAAACACAAGATGCGCAGGAGCATGTATTCTGTTACACAAACACTAATGTTGAATGAACTTAATATCACTGACACGCTCATTAGAACATTCTTCCACTATCTCAACCGACGTCCACTTTTTTTATATAACACCGGTCTCTGGTTTTCATATCACTTGGCTCTCTGAGCTGGACTATTGGCAGTTAAATGACATCAGAATAACTTGGCCAGAATGGGAGACTGGGTGCATGAAAACTGAAATGGAGAACCCAACTGTTCTGCACATTTTCACTGCAGTGCGCAACACATGGTCTCAGTTACCAGTAAACCAGACAACACCTTGTAAAAATCCGATCTGAGCTTTATTTCCTTTGGAATGTTATAAAATTCAAATTAGGAAAACTACCGTGACTACACACCACAAAGGATCTTTGCTCATTTGCGGGTCTCTGTTTCACCTCACAATCTTTGGACCTGCTCTGGCAACACCACACCCGATAAAGGGAAATGACAGAGTGCACTTGGAAATAATAGAAAAACTCTGATGAAGACAGTTTTCCATTTTGGCACAATGAGTGCCCTGGTGGTGACTATTCCCCTCCTATTCTCAGTGGATGGGCTACTGCCTCCCTGTCTGACCAGAGGGGAGAGGCGAGGACAGAGGAGGAGGTGAGTTCTCAACACAAAAATAGCCGGTCGATGTGTGGAATGCCCAACAGTGTTCGGAATTGGACTTGACCAATCCACAGAATGGCTCATGAGAACCCTGGAATGACCACAGAAGTGGGAGAGAGGGAGGGAGTGATAGAAGCAGAGAGGATGGGAGAGAGGGAGAATAGGAAATAGAGAGAATAAGAGAGAGAGAGAGAGAGGGAGGGAGAGAGAGAGAGGGAGGGAGAGAGAGGGAGGGAGGGATATATCCAAACCACAGAAGACCAGATCCAGAGTTATTCTGAGAACAGACGTCCAATTCCCCTGGCCATTTCTGATGATGTCATCCTGAGTCAGCAGCACGGTTCATTTCTACAGTGACGAAATGGCCGCAAGTGAATTATTGATCAAGATTAATCAGAAGAGCATTTTAATTGAATATATGAGAGGTTTGGACAGGAAATGTGTCCGAGCGGAGTTATTTTATCATATTACAGAGCTCAGTGACGCACTTAAAGACCTGAAAGCCAAAACGCTATACTGACCACAGAATATTTATTCTACATGACTGTAAAATGTAAAAAAACAGAACCGTGTGATAGGCCTACTGTATTCGCAGGCGAGGACGTTCTGAATGTGTTTTTATCGTGTTCCAAAGCCCCGTTTCCTCTGTTCCTCGACAGCAGAGCAAGATGAGGATACGGGGTGAAGAACGCAACAGGCAGAGGTGTTTTTCAGACGCCCTTTCATTGTGATTCATTGTTCATTTCCACTTTGGAAAGCCTGGGTTTGCTCAGTCAGCAGCCCTGTGGCCTCTCCACACCTCCTCCTCTCTGTGGTTGGAGGGTTTTTTTTCATTTATTTTATTGCCTTCTGAATGCGAGCCAAGTGCCTGACTCCACCTCCACCTGCCTACCTGGTCTCACCTGACCACATACTGTATGCCTGGGAATTGGTTGCGGTGTGGAACAATCACCTCTTCACGCGACTTCATTCCAGCCGTGCTGCGCTGCGCTGCGCTGCGAGGCAGAAGGAAACCAAGAGAGCTTTGTCTGGGCTTGTCAGTAGAAACTGGGCAACAGCTCTCACTGTTTCTGCATGCAGGAAACACATACATCAGACACTACGTGTGTGTGTGTGTGTGTGTGTGTGTGTGTGTATGTGCGGGTGGGTGTGTGTGTGTGTGTGCGTGCGGGTGTGTGTGTGTGTGTGTGGGTGGGTGGGTGTGTGTGTGTGTGTGTGTATAACAGACTGTACACTGCAGGTCAAAAGTTTTGAAACACCTACTCTTTCATGGGTCTTTCCTTTATGGAATTTGTTTGTAGAGAAAAACTGAAACTAAAGCCATTCATACCAATATGTGTATGTGTTTTCTCTTGAACTCAAAGAGATTCCAGGAAAGCAACCAAAACGCAAGTAGGTTTGTGGGCGGATCTTGGGCGCTGTTGCTATTTTACTGGTGGGATAAATAACTATTGCACCCAATGCAAATCTACTCATGGGTGTGGTTTTGGCCATAATATATGACAGGTATGACCTAATATGCTGAGGAAATAAATTCAAAAGTGCTTCGGGAAGTGCTTTTTTTCACATACAATGCATTTCAGGCCACAGATATAACCTACTGTAGGGGACACAATGAAAATAAATGAACACTCCCCTCAATGTCAACACTATTTGTTTGCATTGATGTGCGACTTTAGAGTTGACGAACTCCGGTGATATGCAAATTCCTTGCTGCATACATTGCAGAGGACTTTATTTTAATCAACTCTTTATTTTTATCAACACCATCAGGCCGTTTTTTAAAAGTAAATGTTCCAATCAATGATCTAGGCAGTACATTTTCTTCTCTCTCCTTCATTTTACAGTCTAAAGGTTACTGACTAGGCTTAGGGTCAAAGGTCATACGGAATCGATTAATCTGCGGTATTTTTTTTAATCAGTTATTTTTTCTCAAATTAATTAATCAGTTATTTTGACAGCCCTAATATTAAGTATAATAAGTATATATACTCTTTTGATCCCGTGAGGGAAATTTGGTCTCTGCATTTATCCCAATCGGTGAGTTAGTGAAACACACTCAGCACACAGTGAACACACAGTGAGGTGAAGCACACACTAATCCCGGCGCAGTGAGCTGCCTGCAACAGCGGCACTCGGGGAGCAGTGAGGGGTTAGGTGCCTTGCTCAAGGGCACTTCAGCCGTTCCTACTGGTCACCACAACCCTCTGGTTACAAGTCCGAATCGCTAACCAGTAGGCCACGGCTGCCCCTATAATAATAATAATAATAATATAATAATATGCATCCAAATTCACATCCATTATCCTCTGTTGAATTTCTCACAGAATAGGCAACTTATCTCACATAAATCACACAGATGTCACAAGAAAGAGCTTTCCAATGATATTAGCGACTAGGTGCTGTGATGAACGGTTCGCGAGACAATTAACGTTGGACATGGCCTACAACATCTCCACCCATTAGTACTTGATAGTACGAACACTTCACAACACAGGGTAAACCATCAGATTAACCAGCAGACCTTACCGGACACGATGAAATAAAGCATTCTTCTGTACAGTAAGCCGTTCCAGAGTTTTGAAATTGCAGCAAATCTCTACATGGTATCCAAGTTTGAGCTGAAATCCTAATGTTATAGCCCAAAATAATTAACTTGGTTTCCATATCAAAGAATCAAAACTTGATCATAGCATGCAATTTTTGAATAGATATTTCCATACCATCATGCTTCAGGTGATATGAATGTAACAATCATGAGACACAAAGTATTTTTCCTTGACATACCATATCAAGTATGATCACATCATACTTTCGCAGATATGGGTATCTGTCTTGAAAACAATATAGCATAGCCCTAACTATAGATTGCTCTTACAATGACCAAAGAGCTTAATAGTGTAGCGATCTCACCCTCAGACAAGATTCACCTTTGGCCAGGACGGCCATTTATTGGAACAGGAAGACTCATACGGACACAGACACCTACATAGGGCAACACAGGGGTAGTCTCAGCCGCACATGCTACACACAATAAGGGTTTACCACACACATCAACACAAGGATAAACACATGAGGTACAACTAAAGAGACTAACACGCTAACAAATACACAACATGGTAAACGTAACTACAACTATTATAATCGACATTACACATTCTAGCATTCACTCGCACTGCATTCTGGGAGACACTCATTCAACGTTAGACATTAACATCCACCGACGCTACATAACCCCCTCCCGAGCCATTGTCGTCCCCGGCAATGACAGCTCAGCTCACCGCTCGCGGCTGCGTCGGTGTCAATCCCAGTGCTTAGTCCAAGTGACCGGAAAGCCTCCGGCTGCACGATAACCCATCCCGACTGGAAGGGCTCTCGGCTGCCTCTGTCACGTCAGTTCTCCCCCGAACAAGCACCAGAACCGGCCAGACGTGGGTCGTGGTGTCGCTTGGGCCCTCAGTTTCCCGCCGTGCAGCTGCACTACCTCAAACAGCAGCAAACAGTCCCACTGCAAGCCGAACCCCCGGATACGCTGGAACCCCTGGACGTTCGGTAGCCCCCTCTGGCTACTGTGACAGCTCGTGACCGTTGCCACCTGTCCACAGTGTGCCGATCTCCAGGCGGTCAGCAGTCCACGTCGAGGTCCCTCCTCGCGCTGCCCTCGTGTAGAACTTTTGTCGGCTGTCTCTCGAGCACAACGATGCTCCACTGTGGCGGGAAATGGAGACCCCGACCCTCTCAGCAGGCTCGGGACACACAGAAACTCACACAAAACATGAAAAACATTGCGCAGACTTGCGTCAACTGGAACGTGCGCACTTAAAATCTCAAACAGTCCACAAAACGATAGCTCCCAAGGCTCTACAGGTCGACGTTACCCTCTTGGTCACTAGCTGGAGCACCGCAAGCTCCCGAACTAGCAGCTATGACTCTACTCTCGACCGGCAGCTGACGCTCTGGAAGTTCTTCCATAGCTGGCGGTGTAAATCCGGCCGCTGTGGTCGTGTTCCAAGGTCGTCAGAGAGTTTGCGCTCTCTATGGATGAGATCCTCGGATGACGGCAGCATCGACATCGGCGTCGAGCCGGGAACTCCTCAGCCGGGGCCGCTTCCTCCAGCGCTGGCAGCTCTCGTCGGCTGTGCAGGGCTGGTCCCGCTGGTCGCCTGCACAGGTCCCGCGCCGGGCCGTCAGGTCCTCCATCCTCCGAACTGGCGAGCTGGCTAGTCCTTAAAAGAACCATTGGAACATCTGCTGAGGTCCGCCGCCATCTTGCTGGTCTGGTCCTCGGCCTTCTTCTCCGTCTTGATCTGGCGTAGATCTTCGCGCCCCGGGAGGGGCCCATCCCACTTCTGACACCAATGTAGCGATCTCACCCTCAGACAAGATTCACCTTTGGCCAGGACGGCCATTTATTGGAACAGGAAGACTCATACGGACACAGACACCTACATAGGGCAACACAGGGGTAGTCTCAGCCGCACATGCTACACACAATAAGGGTTTACCACACACATCAACACAAGGATAAACACATGAGGTACAACTAAAGAGACTAACACGCTAACAAATACACAACATGGTAAACGTAACTACAACTATTATAATCGACATTACACATTCTAGCATTCACTCGCACTGCATTCTGGGAGACACTCATTCAACGTTAGACATTAACATCCACCGACGCTACAATAGTAAAATTACACTGAAAATAGCCTATAGGCCTCAAAGGACTACTATATGGCTTATCTGGTTAAAAAAGGGTCATAACAAGTCTTGTACAATTGTTTAGGTTTGAATATTGTTTGATGATTGTTTGATTATTCAATGATCACATAAGTTAACAGCAGTTTGTAGTAGCTAGTTAAGCACTGCCCTAGTTCAACTTAAAGAGAGCACTGATCACATGCCACTGGGGAGGGCAGAGAGAGAAGGCACTGCGTCATCTGTACAACATTCACATCCAGTCAGCGATGGCTCAAGAGAGGATTATTGTGCAAGTCTCGTCAGTGCTCTCTTCTAGTCAGGTTTCACTTCACTTAACTGAGAACACCTCACATTTGAGGAGGGGGGGTGTTAATTCGTGCACATGTGTATTTTTATGTAGCCCTGTGCTATATTTTGGGTTCATTTCAATACATGGGATGGTTTCAATTCATGTGCAGGTTTAATAATTAAAAAGGTTAAAATGTTAAAAATGTTTTTAATGCAATTTACAAGCTCTAGTACAATTCCTATGACTAATGCTTTTGTTTTCTAAAATTTTGTATTTAATTTCTGTTTGTAATATTTGCCGAATTATTTTACTAATTCCTGATTGGTCAAGGATAATGACCCCTGAACTGTTGCGCAATCGGAAGGAGAGCGAGAAAGTGTTCAGTTCGTCGGAGGATGATGAAGAAGAAGACAGTCTACTCGATTGCTTCTCCCTGTTAGCATATGCAAAACCAACACTTTTCCAGGCTATGGGAAAGAATCTGCAGCCAAGTGTTCGGCTAGGACACTTAATGAAGCAGCGGACTTTAGTGATGTGCTTCGGGACACTTTTCCTTTGCTTTATTTGAGAAGTTTGAAGTTAGACCGTCGTGAATAGGCCTACTGCACGTGACAAGCGCGAGAGCACGCTCGGTTCCAAGACCGTGAGGAGGGTCGGCTACAGCGTTGTGGGCTACCTGGTAGCTGTGCTTGGGGAACTGTGTTAGAATTATCCTGATCGCCGGAGAAGTTGGGGTTTCGTTTGGACAAGACGGCTGAGATCAACGACACGGTGGGGACAGGGAGATTCGGTGCTGCGGGAGTCCATGCAGGAGGAGTGCTGAGGGACGAGCCGCGACAGGTCCACGCTTCAGCTGCGTGATCACGCAGTGAGCACGTGAACACTCTACTCTTCACTTCTCTGCAGCGATCAGGTACAGAGTCAGTTTATTTTTATGTTGCTCATCGAGTGAAGCGGCCAGTGTTTAATTTCCAGGCCCCAACGCACCCAAGCGACGTTCAGGCCTGCAACGGGGTACTTTTCTGGGTCATTTAGTTTAGATTTAAAGCCGGCATAGCTTAGGATATTTACTAGTGACTTTGGTGACATTTGAACTGAATGTTTGCTATTGCATTTACAGTGACATGAAGGGACACTGAAGTGGGTTTACATTTTCAACTTTAAAGAGTAACTTTGGAAGTTTAAAGGAGAACTTTGAATTTTAGGTTTTGTGCTAAGACACATTCATTGTGAGTGTACATTGCTATAAGAGCATTGTGAGTTTAATTTAAGCTTAGTGCCCACTCTTTTGAGTGTGTATTTTGGTTTATTTAAAACAAAGACAACAAGGATATTTAATTTATTAATACATGTAATTTCATTTAACAATTATTTTTCATAGTAAAAGGTAAAAAGACATTTTCTTGGTAATTCATTCTTTCATTGTGATATTCTTACTGGGTTAAAAAGATTAAAAGGGTGTATTTACAGGATATTCACAAGGTAACTCATAACCAACCGATCAAAACTACTGCTGTTTTATCACCAAAACTGATAAGAACTCAGGGCGCCCCATATTTGAGTGTTTCACATGTTTCTAGGTGTCTTGCCAGTAATTTAGGCAAGGGGGCGCTACATAAAATGGAGGCACCGCTGGGATGGTTATGAGAATTTTCTGAAGTATTTTAATTTGTCCTAGGCATTTTTGAACATTTTATTGAAATTTAGATTTTTTTTATTTTCAGTCATGGCTGATAGTAAGTTGCAGGCAGAGCTTATTGAGTGGTGTGGTACTGAAACTATTGATGTCACTCGCGCCATACTAGTGGTGGGGGTGGGGAAAGATCTCGAAGTGGCCAAAATTGAAGAAGAGCTACACACAGTCCGATGCTGGGGTCGAGTGAGAGTAAGGGGAACCAAGCCCTACAGTGATGGCGATGGCTTACTAGTTCTCTGTGAATGCAAAGAAGTCATTGATCCAAGAGTAGTTCCTCCTGAAGTCCGACCCAATGATGGCGCTGTTTGGAAGATCATAACCCATGCCCAGCAACCCCCTCCTCAAGCTCCTGCTGAGGATTTTTCAGCCAAGTTGCGACGTTTTCTAATGTCAGAAGGAAAGACCCTTACCGATATTCAAAGCTTGTCTTCCACTGATGAGTCAGTCTTGCGCGCCATGGTCGATGTGGTCAGCCGTACTACCAAAAGTCAAGCTGAGAGCCAGGGATACCGTCGACTGCGGATCTTCTCAGGAATCACTCCCACCCCGGCTGGGGAGGAATCTCTAGAATATTGGCTAGAACAGGCAACATTAATGGTTCAAGAGTGAATTCACTGAACAAGAGAAGAGGCGACGAATCCTGGAGTGCTTGAGAGGCCCTGCTCTCGAAATCGTCAAGTCACTGCGCCTCAGTAAGCAAGGAGCCACAGCACAAGAGTTTCTTGATGCGCTGGACAGTGCGTTTGGTTCCGCTGAGTCTGCTGAAGACCTGTACTTTTCTTTCCGGCTCATACAGCAGAAGTCTGGTGAGAAGCTGTCAGACTATGTTCGCCGAATTGAACCTTTTCTGGCCAAAGTGGTGAAGAAAGGAGGGGTCTCAGCTAGTGATAAAGACAAAGTGCGTGTTGAACAGCTGCTTCGTGGTGCAATTGACTCAGACTTGATGCTGCTACAGCTAAGCTTGAAAGAGAGACGCAGTAAACCCCCCAACTTTCTTGACTTACTGTCTGAGATCAGAGCAGAAGAAGAATGCCAGCAAACACGAAAGAAGGTGAATGCACGTATTCGGAATGTTGCTGCTTGTAATGACTCAGTCGACGATGATGTGAGCATAGAAGTGCTAAAGGCTGATTTTAAAGCTTTGAAAACTCAAGTGTTTGAGATGAGTAAGAGTTCAGCAAATGAAGGAGTCAGTGTTCATGCATCTATGCCAAGTCCAAGTCACTCAGGCTATGACAAGTCAGAAGCTGCTGCTTTACGAAAGAAAGTTAGAAGATTAGGCAGAAAGTTGAAATCCAAAGGAGGGAATGCAACTGAGCCTTCGGCTACTGTAGCCGCTGTCAGGACTAAGCCAAAGTCAAGGTTCTAGGCAAACACAAAGTCCTGGAGGTGGTGAGCGCTTCTGTTACAGATGTGGAGAAGATGGCCATATCGCCACCCAGTGCTCATCTGCTGAAAATGAGAAGAGTCATTAAGAGACTCATAGCGTCGCTTAACAAAGCTAAAGGCAAGCTGTCGAACGATGGCAATCCAAACAGTGAGACCACCAACTGTTTCTCTAAAAAACAGGAAGTATGCACAAACACACATGCCCCGCTTCCCAAAGGTCTCATTGGTCCACCTTCTACAGTGCAAGTGAGAGTGAACGGTAACCCCTGTACAGCCATACTGGATAGTGGGTCCCAAGTAACCATAATTTTCCAGAAATTCTATGAGAAGCACTTGTCCGATATACCCATACAACCAGTGTCTGGCTTAGCCATTTGGGGATTAAGTGATACAAGTTATCCCTACTCAGGATACATTGTAGTTGACATGCAGTTTCCAAAGGAGCTAACTGGAAAGTCAGAGACACTGTCAGTGTTGGCATTGATTTGCCCTGGGCCTAACACACCAGATCAGGTTCCAGTGATTCTAGGCACAAATGCTAACTTGTTCTACAGACTCGCTGACCTGTGTGGTCACACAAAGAGTGAGGCTTTAGCCCGTGCCCTGAAAGTCAGCAACACTGGGCAGAGAGAGAACTGGTGTTGCCTAAAGCCAATGACACGAACACTGAAGATTCTGTGGGTTTAGTGAAGTTCATGGGCCCTGACGACTTGAGACTTACCCCTCAAGAGAGTCGCTGTGTACCATGTCAACTGGACCTCAGCCAGCCAGCACCTAAAGGCATAATCGTGGTGGAGACGAGTGAAACTGTGCCATTACCTCACGGTGTGATGTTCCAGCCTGTAGTTGCTCCCGCTTCTGCCATTGACCCCGACTGCTTCTCTCTGTTGATTCAGAAAGAGATTACTATAACTCGAGGCACTCCCCTAGGTACAGTTCAGTCAGCTGATTTGGCCAGTCCTATAGTGAAAAGTCAGAACACTGAAGAACTGGATCCAAATTTGATAGACTTTGGAGATTCTCCTATCTCCAATGAATGGAAAGACAGACTTAGGAGAAAACTCTGTCATCGTCGCAATGTGTTCTCACTCCGTGAATGGCTAAGCCAACTTCCCAAAGGCGTTGAGCACAACATTCGTCTAACTGATCCCCGTCCGTTTCGTGAAAGATCCAGACGCCTGGCACCTGCGGACATAGAGGACGTGCGTAAGCATCTCCAAGAGCTGTTAGATGCTGGAGTGATACAGGAGTCTAGGAGTCCATACGCTTCGCCTATCGTGGTAGCACGAAAGAAGAATGGAAACGTGCGTATGTGCATCGACTATAGGACTCTGAATAGTAAGACGATACCTGACCAATACACCACACCACGCATCGATGACGCATTAGATTGTTTAGCAGGAAGTCGATGGTTCTCTGTCTTAGACCTTCGTAGCGGTTACTACCAAATCGCAATGGCGGAAGAAGACAAAGACAAGACCGCGTTCATTTGTCCTCTCGGCTTCTACCAGTTCCAACGTATGCCCCAAGGGGTGATGGGAGCTCCTGCGACGTTTCAGCGTCTAATGGAGAAGGCCGTTGGGGACATGAACTTGCTACAAGTCCTCGTTTATCTTGATGATTTAATCGTGTTTGGGGCTACGTTGGAAGAACATGAGGAGAGACTTATGAAAGTCCTGGACCGTCTCGAGGAAGTAGGCCTAAAAGTGTCTTTGGACAAATGCCAGTTCTGTCAGCCCAGAGTCAAGTATGTTGGCCATATCGTCTCTGCTGATGGGATTGCGACAGATCCAGCTAAGGTTGAAGCTGTAACCCAGTGGCCACAGCCTACTGACCTAAAGTCACTGAGGTCATTCCTCGGCTTCTGTGGTTATTACCGCAGATTTGTGGCAAACTCCTCCTCCATTGTTAAGCCCTTGACAGACCTAACCAAAGGGTATCCCCCTGTCAGGAAAGGAAAAAAACCTACTGTCGTGAGAGATCAACAGTACTACAAGGAGGCTGAACCTTTTGGCTCACGATGGACTGATGCATGCACAAAAGCTTTCCGTGAGATCATCAGACGCCTTACCAACGCGCCTGTGTTAGCGTTCGCAGATCCTAACAAGCGCTATGTGCTGCACATCGACGCAAGTCTCAAAGGTTTGGGAGCAGTCTTAAACCAGGTTCATCCTGAAGGTCTCCGTTCAAATCGCGTGTGCATCTAAGTTTAACGTGCACACAATGGAGAGGGAGAGGGAGAGAGAGAGGAGTGGTGCGTGTGTTCCTGCAAGCGCATCCAAGACAGAGAGCAACCAATCAGTTTTCAGTGTAGGTGGGCTTATATCTCTTTTCTCCCGAACTTAATTAATCAGTTCAGTTAGTGTATAGGAACAGGAGCGTCTTGGCAGAGTCAGTGCCCCTCAAAAAGGAACATTTAAGACCCATTTCACATCAGACTACACAAAATGTACCCAATTGTCTCATAAGAGTAAAACATAATGATAGTATTGCACACTGCACTGTTTGTAACAGTGGCTTTAGCATTGCTCACGGTGGGTTAAATGATTGCAAAAGACTTGTTGAGGTGAGTTTAACAAGTGTAATTTCATTTGCATATTACTCAAGCCTATACTACATGGCTGCCAAGGCTAAATGAAAAGGCCAAACTACCAAAATCTACATATTTTACTATCACAATTTCTATTAATAGGCCTTCCTTATTTGGTGTACTGACTAGACATTATTGAACAAAGATCTGCATTTCAGTATCTAAGTAGGTTAGGTTGGGATGTCTGCTTTACATTGTTGGCATTACTGTTAAAATGCACTTCCAATATAGTGATTATTGGCAAAACCGGTTATCATTTTTATGTTGAGGCGGTGGGGGTGTTGTCGGCAGCTGCTGAAAGTAACTAATAAAGTAACTTGTAATCTAACTTAGTTACTTTTAAAATCAAGTAATCAGTAAAGTAACTAAGTTACTTTTTTAAGGAGTAATCAGTAATCAGATTACTTTTTCAAGGTAACTGTGGCAACACTGCTCACTATAGACGATGCAGCTCTTCTGTCAGATAAGCTCTCCTCTCCCGTGCTGCTGCTGGAGCATTTGGGTTAAATGACATCAGCATATGCAGTTCAACATCACGTCTTCTTAAGTCCTCTAATATTTCCTCATTTATGTCATCAACACATCCATGATTCATGGAAATGTATACGCTAGATTTATGCCTATTTTTTCACATCTTCATGGACACTACAATGATTTCCCTCGTGTGGTAATATTTTTCCTTGTAATTAGCCTATTTATGGTTGGCAGAACTGGGAACTACTGCGTCCGTGTAGATGTGAGGAGCAAAGTGTATGTGCGCAGCACATGCTACATTATGGCCAAGCAGGTGCGCCTGCAGGTGTACGGCCGTACCTTACCATCAGGCCGTACCTTACCATCACCTGCGCCTGCAGGTGTACGGCCGTACCTTACCATCAGGTTGTTACCAACTCAACAACAAGAAACAATTTCCTCTATGTGTGTATTCACACCAAGTTGGTCTACCATAACTTTCCAACTCTGCACAGTATCCCATTAACTGCATGACAGTCGGCTATTTTCTGTAAAGTAAAGTTTGTAAACACGTTATCATCAACTTAATGCACGCACAACTTTTGTTTGAGCAGGAGAGAGAATAACAATGCATGGCAGCAACTACAGAAATTATAGCCAAGGCTATTTGCTGCTTTTTTTTACTACCTATGGTTGCTGGTTATCAGCACATAATAAGGTGATTTAAGCTAATTCACTAACTCAAGACTTCAAGGCCATCATGGATATAAAACGTTTTTTGAAAACAATGAAAGGATGGAGGGAACAAAGCCTTTAGCCTTTATAGGGCTGTATAAAGTTGTCCAAATGAATAGGTCGTAATTAGGCATTGTTGTTGTAAAGATATTGCATGTGGATGTTGTAGTATATAGGCTACTTTTTAGGTGACCAATGCACAAACAAAACCGGGAAATGGACAAATATGATCAAGGCTTGATCCAGGTCTGATAAGGCATCAGATTCCAAAAATAATTCCGTGAAAATGCGTGGAAGCAACTGGAATCCATGCATTTCCACAGAATTATTTTTGGAATCTGATCCCTTATCATACCTGTTCATTCGTACTCGTCGATCGACTTATCGTGACTAAATTCAAGATGGCGGCGAACGGTAAACTTCCTGAAAGTACTGTCTGTATAAATCGTCTTGTAAAAAAACTACCAGTGCTTTTTCAAAGTTCTCAATGTCCGAACCGACCCCGTGAACGCAATTGCATTCCCTAATTTACCGACGTGCGCCTGTGGAGGGAAAATTCCAATGTGCGGCGAATGCAAAATAGGAAAGACACAAGCGCCAGTTTATAAAGCAAGTTGCGCTGGAGTGCACGATAGGGCTCCCAATGTATTTCCTGCACAGAGTTCTGGAGGTTCATTTTCTTATGTGTGTGTGTGTGTGCATGTTCATGTGTGTGAGTGTATGTGTGTGTGTCTATGTGCATGTTCTCATGTGTGTGTGTGTGTGTGTGTGTGTGTGTGTGTGTATGTGCGTGTTCACATGTGTGTGAGTGTATGTGTGTGTGTCTATGTGCATGTTCTCATGTATGTGTGTGTGTGTGTGTGTGTGTTCACATGTGTGTGAGTGCGTGTGTGTGTGTGTGTGTATGTGCATGTTATGTAAATTTGACCGGGAAAGAGTTGGATTGGGACCCCCCCCCCTCTCCCTTGTGTGATGCATGGGACAACTTAATGGTTCTCAGATGCTGACCTTTCTCTTCAGGCATGACATTCTATAGCCCAGCACACACTCATGTACACACACTCATGCACATGCACACACACACACACACACACACACACACACAGAGTTACTAAATGCAAACCTGCAGGGAGTTTACATGCAGAGTTCACACAATACGTATGTTGTAAGTTTTAACATTAGCGGTTCCCCCCATTGAGAATATTTTGTCAGTGTCAGACAAAACACAAAAACTCAAAATGTCTAGATCAAAACAATCATCTTGCTTGTACATTGTACAATACTATTTTGAAAAATGGAGTTTTGGAGTCATGGCGCCAGACTGCCTTTGGTTTTAATATTAATCTAAGTTATTATTTGCGCACACACTAGAGTTTTCTATACTGTCATGAACAAATGTAATAAAGTATGAGCGAGGTAATGCAGTGACACATCTGTGTGGGTTAACATCAAGTAAACGTACATACTGTATATATCCGTCGCCTTACGTAAGATATACTCCCAGGCTTTTCACTTGATTGAGAGGCCTGAAAGTGTGTGACTTTGCTCTTAGGAGTAATAACACACAAATGCCAGTGTGATGACTCAACCTGAAAATGTGCTTCGCTGTATCTCTCTCTCTCTCTAATATATATATATATATATATATTATACAGCAATGTAAGTTTCCGTAAAACACACCAAACACACTATTTGCATTTCTGAGTCCTTTAATGCATTAATGATCGTGACATGCAGGGAATAGGGATGTATTCCTGAAAGATCCTTTTATCTTATTGTATAAATATCTTATGTTGGCCTTTCATTAACACAAAGAGGTCACAGTAAAAAAAAATCTTCTGTTATTATTCATTTGTGGAAAGATTTACCTAATGCTCTTTGTTCTAGTGATAACTTTGGGATCTTCAAAAAAACATCTAAAGGCTCCTCTATCTTTTTTATAATTCATTTTTACAGTCGCAGTTTGTACAGTCTAAGCTACTGGATGCCTAAAATTTCCCTCGGAATGAATAAAGTATCTATCTATCTATCTATCTATCTATCTATCTATCTATCTCTATCTATCTAAAAACTCTAAGTAAAGGCATTCCATACTGTCTGCAGAATTTTACACTTAATTGATTGAATCAGTTGATGCTTAACATACTCACCAGGTTCCAGACAAGCAATCCAAATGCAACACCACTCACTCACTCACACGTACGCACACACACACACACTCACTCACAGGTGGAGCATAATATTCTAATGTCTTGTCTGACTCCCCAATGACTACGAAGGAGAGAGAGACGGGGTGGAATCGGGAAATGACCACAGCTCAGACTCACCCCCCCAAAATAAGGGGTTTGTTTGTATTAGTCATGGTGCTCAGTAGCACATCTCTGATCCCACATGTGTACTTTACCCCACTGACATCCAGCATCCAGCAGAGCAGCCCCAAAGTCCTCACTCATGGCACTATCTGACACATCTCCTCTCTCAAGTCCCTATGTGTGTCCACTTCGCCCCATTGACGTCCTCCAGGGAGACAGAGAGGAAGTGCTTCATGCACGGCCCCCGACTAGCGCTCCTCTCTGGACGACGCACTCGTCCACTTTGGCCCACTGACTGACGTCCTTCAGGAAGGTCATCCCTCACTGGACTCACCCCAAGGGGGGGAGGGGACAGCTTTGGTCTTTCTGTCTTTTCTTTTTTTCTTTCCTTCTCTTCACAAAGTTGAAACCATAAAAGCGTGATCACCTTTCCTCCACATGACACTGTCAGCGGCCGCTGCTGGTGCCTCATAGGAAACCCAGTGACTGCTATGTTGCACGAGCCGGCCACCGGTGGCTAATTTTAGCTGACGGGCCACGAGTGGGGTGACCCCTCACCTGCGATCAGTCCCACTCGGCCTGTGCAGTTACACAGCTCAGCTGTCATCACTTGTTATTGTTGTTTGTGGTGAGAAAACTCCTTTACTTCCCTTCACACAGTGATGCTTTTTTTAATACGTATAAAATGCTCATGAAATACAGCAGGAGTTCTAATTACCGCAACACCATTTACCCCATTATGAGTAAACAGCAGTGGTGATGAGAGAGAGAGAGAGAGAGAGAGAGAGAGAGAGAGAGAGAGAGAGAGAGAGAGAGAGAGAGAGAGAGAGAGAGAGAGAGAGAGAGAGAGAGAGAGAGAGAGAGAGAGAGAGAGAGAGAGAGAGAGAGAGAGAGAGAGAGAGAGAGAGAGAGAGAGAGAGAGAGAGAGAGAGAGAGAGAGAGAGAGAATTGCAGGCATGCACATAATTATGGTGGTACCCAGAAGACCAGGGAGGTTGGACACAGTACAACATAATCTCCAGCCTCCAGTCTGCCTGTCCTGATCCGACCTAAAATGACTCATGCTCAACATATTTGAGTGTGTTGAGAGATTTACAAGGACATACATCGTGACCTGCCCTGAACACTGGCATTGGCACCGTGCTGTGGCAGATTGTGTGAGAGAGAGAGACAGCTGATTTATCAGAAGGCACAGCGATGGGGTTTCAGCTCAAGGTGGAGTCCAGTCAAGGACAGGGTGGCTGCTGCTGCTCATGGAATCTGAGGAGCGCAGCTACACCCAGGCCTATAGGAAGGAGCTCCGCCAGATCAGATCAATAAATCCGCAACGCCTCACTTTGATACGCCTCAGCAGTGTACTGTAATGATTCAGAAGGTCATGTTCCTTATTTACAAATGTTTCAAATTTGCAGGCTTGCCCAATCTTGCATGCACCGCCATCTAACCACCACCAGGGTCCTGTCTTTTCTTTTGTGGACACACCTGGACACACTAGAGTGAGGCAGTCAGGCAGCAGCCCACTCGTACAAAGGGCTGGCCCAGATCCTGAGGACTGTCATGGCTGCTGAGTGCTTGCTTGGGATTCAGGCCAAGACATCGGCGAAGACGTGCGTGATTGCCGTGCATTGGGAGACACACGACAACCCCCCCGCATGTTGCGCTGATGACCCTCACCAGATGTATTGCTGCTTGGGTGGTGTGTGTGTGTGTGGGGGGGGGGTTGTCTGGAAGGTTATAGAGACATTTGCACAGAAAAAATTCTATCACCATGACACATAGCCCTAGGTCAGTAACAAGGCAATCCATCCTGATACCATCACCAATAGCTTGCATTGGAGCACTAACAATAGCCTCACTGTATGAAACTGCTGTGCAGAACGACCTTCCTCTTTCAGTGCCCATCAATCATAGACAAGA
>NW_027468663.1:56772421-56837770 GCF_046254945.1 Alosa pseudoharengus | reverse complement strand
GGTTGGCAGAACTGGGAACTACTGCGTCCGTGTAGATGTGAGGAGCAAAGGTGTATGTGCGCAGCACATGCTACATTATGGCCAAGCAGGTTGCGCCTGCAGGTGTACGGGCCGTTACCTTACCATCAGGCCGTACCTTACCATCACCTGGCGCCTGCAGGTGTACGGCCGTACCTTACCATCAGGTTGTTACCCAACTTCAAACAATCAAGAAACAATTTCCTCTATGTGTGTATTCACACCAAGTTGGTCTACCATAACTTTCCAACTCTGCACAGTACTACCCATTAACTGCATGACAGTCGGACTATTTTCTGTAAAGTAAAGTTTGTAAACACGTTATCATCAACTTAATGCACGCACAACTTTTGTTTGAGCAGGAGAGAGAATAACAATGCATGGCAGAGCAACTACAGAAATTATAGCCAAAGGCTATTTGCTGCTTTTTTTTTACTACCTATGGTTGCTGGTTATCAGCACATAATAAGTGTGATTTAAGCTAATTCACTAACTCAAGACTTCAAGGCCCATCATGGATATAAAACGTTTTTTTGAAAACAATGAAAGGATGGACGGGAACAAAGCATTTAGCCTTTATAGGGCTGTATAAAAGTTGTCCAAATGAATTAGGTCGTAATTAGGCATTGTTGTTGTAAAGATATTGCAATGTGGATGTTTTAAGTATATAGGCTACTTTTTAGGTGACCAATGCACAAACAAAACCGGGAAATGGACAAATATGATCAAGGCTTGATCCAGGTCTGATAAAGGCATCAGATTCCAAAAATAATTCCGTGAAAATGCGTGGAAGCAACTGGAATCCATGCATTTCCACAGAATTATTTTTGGAATCTGATCCCTTATCATACCTGTTCATTCGTACTCGTCGATCGACTTATCGTGACTAAATTCAAGATGGCGGCGAACGGTAAACTTCCTGAAAGTACTGTCTGTATAAAATCGTCTTGTAAAAAAACTACCAGTGCCTTTTTCAAAGTTCTCAATGTCCGAGACCGACCCCCGTGAACGCAATTGCATTCCCGTAATTTACCGACGTGCGCCTGTGGAGGGGAAAATTCCAATGTGCGGCGAATGCAAAAATAGGAAAGACACAAGCGCCAAGTTTATAAAGCAAGTTGCGCTGGAGTGCACGATAGGGGCTCCCAATGTATTTCCTGCACAGAGTTCTGGGAGGTTCATTTTCTTATGTGTGTGTGTGTGTGCATGTTCAATGTGTGTGAGTGTATGTGTGTGTGTCTATGTGCATGTTCTCAATGTGTGTGTGTGTGTTGTGTGTGTGTGTGTGTGTGTGTATGTGCGTGTTCACAATGTGTGTGATGTGTATGTGTTGTGTGTCTATGTGCATGTTCTCATGTATGTGTGTGTGTTTGTGTGTGTGTGTTCACGATGTGTGTGAGTTGCGTGTTGTGTGTGTGTGTGTGTATGTGCATGTTATGTAAATTTGACCGGGAAAGAGTTGGATTGGGACCCCCCCCCCTCTCGCTTGTGTGATGCATGGGACAACTTAATGGTTCTCAGATGCTGACCTTTCTCTTCAGGCAATGACATTCTATAGCCCCAGCACACACTCATGTATCACACATCACACATGCACAATGCAGCACAGCACACACACACACACACACCACACACAGAGTTACTAAATGCAAACCTGCAGGGAGTTTACATTGCAGAGTTCACACAATACGTATGTTTGTAAGTTTTAACATTAGCGGTTCCCCCCCCATTGAGAATATTTTGTCAGTGTCAGACAAACACACAAAAACTCAAAATGTCTAGATCAAAACAATCATCTTGCTTGTACATTGTACAATACTATTTTTGAAAAATGGAGTTTTTGGAGTCATAGGCGCCAGACTGCCTTTTGGTTTTAATATTAATCTAAGTTATTATTTGCGCACACACTAGAGTTTTCTATACTGTCATGAACAAATGTAATAAAGTATGAGCGAGGTAATGCAGTGACACATCTGTGTGGGTTAACATCAAGTAAACGTACATACTGTATATATCCGTCGCCTTACGTAAGATATACTCCCAGGCTTTTCACTTGATTGAGAGGCCTGAAAGTGTGTGACTTTGCTCTTAGGAGTAATAACACACAAATGCCAGTGTGATGACTCAACCTGAAAATGTGCTTCGCTGTATTCTCTCTCTCTCTCTCTAATATATATATATAATATATATATTATTATACAGCAATGTAAGTTTCCGTAAAAACACACCAAACACACTATTTGCATTTCTGAGTCCCTTTAATGCATTAATGATCGTGACATGCAGGGAATAGGGATGTATTCCTGAAAGATCCTTTTTATCTTATTGTATAAAATATCTTATGTTGGCCTTTCATTAACACAAAGAGGTCACAGTAAAAAAAAATCTTCTGTTATTATTCCATTTGTGGAAAGATTTACCTAATGCTCTTTGTTCTAGTGATAACTTTGGGATCTTCAAAAAAAACATCTAAAGGCTCCTCTATCTTTTTTATAATTCATTTTTACAGTCGCAGTTTGTACAGTCTAAAGCTACTGGATGCCTAAATTTTCCCCTCGGAAATGAATAAAGTATCTATCTATCTATCTATCTATCTATCTTATCTATCTATCTCTATCTATCTAAAAACTCTAAGTAAAGGCATTCCATACTGTCTGCAGAATTTTACACTTAATTGATTGAATCAGTTGATGCTTTAACATACTCACGCAGGTTCCAGGACAAGCAATCCAAATGCAACACACCACTCACTCACTCACTACGTACGCACACACACACACACTCCACTCACAGGTGGAGCATAATATTCTAATGTCTTGTCTGACTCCCCCAATGACTACGAAGGAGAGAGAGACGGGGTGGAATCGGGAAATGACCACAGCTCAGACTCACCCCCCCAAAATAAGGGGTTTGTTTTGTATTAGTCATGGTGCTCAGTAGCACATCTCTGATCCCACATGTGTACTTTACCCCACTGACATCCAGCATCCAGCAGAGCAGCCCCCAAAGTCCTCACTCATGGCACTATCTGACACATCTCTCTCTCTCAAGTCCCTATGTGTGTACCACTTCGCCCCCATTGACGTCCTCCAGGGAGACAGAGAGGAAGTGCTTCATGCACGGCCCGCCGACTAGCCGCTCCTCTCTGGAGACGACGCACTCGTCCACTTTGGCCCACTGACTGACGTCCTTCAGGAAGGTCATCCCTCACTGGACTCACCCCAAGGGGGGGAGGGGACAGCTTTGGTCTTTCTGTCTTTTCTTTTTTTCTTTCCTTCTCTTCACAAAGTTGAAACCATAAAAGCGTGATCACCTTTCTCCACATGACACTGTCAGCGGCCGCTGCTGGTGCCTCATAGGAAACCCCAGTGACTGCTATGTTGCACGAGCCGGCCACCGGTGCGCTAATTTTTAACTGACGGGCCACGAGTGGGGTGACCCCTCACCTGCGATCAGTCCCACTCGGCCTGTGCAGTTACACAGCTCAGCTGTCATCACTTGTTATTGTTGTTTGTGGTGAGAGAAAACTCCTTTACTTCCCTTCACACAGTGATGCTTTTTTTTAATACGTATTAAATGCTCATGAAATACAGCAGGAGTTCTAATTACCGCAACACCATTTTACCCCAATTATGAGTAAACAGCAGTGGTGATGAGAGAGAGAGAGAGAGAGAGAGAGAGAGAGAGAGAGAGAGGAGAGATGAGAGAGAGAGAGAGAGAGAGAGAGAGAGAGAGAGAGAGAGAGAGAGATGAGGAAGAGAGAGAGAGAGAGAGAGAGAGAGATGAGAGAGAGCGAGAGAGAGAGAGATGAGAGAGAGAGCGAGAGAGAGAGAGAGAGAGATGAGAGAGAGAGAGAGAGAGACGAGAGAGAGAGAGAGAGAGAGAGGAGAGAGAGAGAGAGAGAGAGAGAGAGAGAGAGAGAAGAGGAATGCAGGCATGCACATAATTATGGTGGTACCCCAGAAGACCAGGGAGGTTGGACACAGTACAACATAATCTCCAGCCTCCAGTCTGCCTGTCCTGATCCGACCTAAAATGACTCATGCTCAACATATTTGAGTGTGTTGAGAGATTTACAAGGACATACATCGTGACCTGCCCTGAACACTGGCATTGGCACCGTGCTGTGGCAGATTGTGTGAGAGAGAGAGACAGCTGATTTATCAGAAGGCACAGCGATGGGGTTTCAGCTCAAGGTGGAGTCCAGTCAAGGACAGGGTGGCTGCTGCTGCTCATGGAATCTGAGGAGCGCAGCTACACCCAGGCCTATAGGAAGGAGCTCCGCCAGATCAGATCAATAAATCCGCAACGCCTCACTTTGATACGCCTCAGCAGTGTACTGTAATGATTCAAAAGGTCATGTTCCTTATTTACAAATGTTTCAAATTTGCAGGCTTGCCCAATCTTGCATGCACCGCCATCTAACCACCACCAGGGTCCTGTCTTTTCTTTTGTGGACACACCTGGACACACTAGAGTGAGGCAGTCAGGCAGCAGCCCACTCGTACAAAGGGCTGGCCCAGATCCTGAGGACTGTCATGGCTGCTGAGTGCTTGCTTGGGATTCAGGCCAAGACATCGGCGAAGACGTGCGTGATTGCCGTGCATTGGGAGACACACGACAACCCCCCCGCATGTTGCGTTGATGACCCTCACCAGATGTATTGCTGCTTGGGTGGTGTGTGTGTGTGTGTGGGGGGGGGTTGTCTGGAAGGTTATAGAGACATTTGCACAGAAAAAATTCTATCACCATGACACATAGCCCTAGGTCAGTAACAAGGCAATCCATCCTGATACCATCACCAATAGCTTGCATTGGAGCACTAACAATAGCCTCACTGTATGAAACTGCTGTGCAGAACGACCTTCCTCTTTCAGTGCCCATCAATCATAGACAAGAACTCTGCGTCTCAGCGCTCTCTCATAACAGCAGCAGGTCGTACCACGGATCTGACTCCTCACATCTCACCCTCCTGCAGGGGGACCGGGGACGAGTGAAACAGTGATGACTCCTGAGTACTCATGTCTCACCCTCCTGCTCTGTGTCCCTGAGTCCTCATGTCTCACCTTCCTGCTCTGTGTCCCTGAGTCCTCATGTCTCACCCTCCTGCTCTGTGTCCCTGAGTCCTCATGTCTCACCCTCCTGCTCTGTGTCCCTGAGTCCTCATGTCTCACCCTCCTGCTCTGTGTCCCTGAGTCCTCATGTCTCACCCTGTTGCTGTGTCCCTGAGTACTCATGTCTCACCCTCCTGCTCTGTGTCCCTGAGTCCTCATGTCTCACCCTGTTGCTGTGTCCCTGAGTACTCATGTCTCACCCTGTTGCTGTGTCCCTGAGTACTCATGTCTCACCCTCCTGCTCTGTGTCGCTGAAGCCTCATGTCTCACCCTGTTGCTGTGTCCCTGAGTCCATACTGACCTGAGTCCTCATGTCTCACCCTCCTGCTCTGTGTCCCTGCTGGAGGGTGCCTGTTCTGGAAGGCCTTGGGCAGGAGCCACGCCACTAACGATCCTGCACTCTTTTATCACCCTCGATCTGATGTCAGCCGTGCCGTGTCGTGCACGCACACCGTCTGCCCCCATCCAGGCACATCTCTATTCCCAAACAACAGCAGCCGTGGGCCGAGACGGTCTCCGTCTCTACCTTCTGATAAACAACGCTCCTCAGCACTGCAAAGCCTGCAAATCAGGCTTAATGCATGCCATGACTCTTGTATGTACAGTGCCACGGGAAGTGTTTCAACATGCCACTGTTTTGATACAAAGAGAACTTAAAAGCAGGGAGATACGTAGATGAAGTATGAGTAACAGCAAAGAATGAAAGGCAAAAAAGGGAAAATAAAGAGATAAATATCATGAAATGATAAATAAATAAATAAATACATTAAAGAGAAGTTAAAAGAGACCAGTGTTCTAGTCAGGTTGTGATGCGCATCATGTTCTTTTTGTCCTCTGATTGTTCCCGTATGGAGGGGTGGAGCTTGGCATGACTTCCCCCAAAACTATGCTAAACAGGCGTTGCCACATTTGTTTCTTAATCCCTCCATTCACTTTGAGCTCCTTCTTTCCCGAGATCCAACTGGATATTGCGCCTGAATGTGAAATGTTGTGTGGAAGGATCTCACTCACTGCGTATCAGCAGATGAGCAGACTCATAAACTCAGCTGCTGCTGTAGGTGTGGTGGGGTTCTCATTAGATGATGGGTCTAACAAGGCTCTGATGGGTCTAATGGTTCAGATGAGATGGTGGCCTCTCAAGAATGGAAATGGAATTTGAAGTTGTAATAACTAGATGTACCGCATAGCGGTACAAAATATGACCGCCGCTCAGTCCTGTACATCCGTTCCGCGAAAAAAAATCACACTTTGTCTCCATATTTTACTCCATCCCCCACTCTTGAAACTTTTGTGTATGCTTGTTTGGCATGCCTGAGTGTGTGTGTGCGGCTGCACAGAAAGTAGCCTACTGGTGCTGAAAAGGTGAATAGATTGTAGAATAGCCAAAGAAGATGTAGCATTGTTATAAAACCTTTAAAATCTCTAAACAATAACAAGTAGGGCAGTTCATCACAGTTCATCCATTGCAACTGGATTGATGAAAGGTCACTTACTTACACCTGTAGGCTACATTGTATTTGGGAAAAGCAAAAGGTATCAGCATAATTTTATTTATTTATTTATTTATAAATAAACAAAAACATCTCTGTCAATTCCATGCCGTTTTCAACAGCTATCAAAAACAAAGGTCATTTTTGGATGGATGGATTTTTTGACTGTTCATACACATTTTAACGGGCCAAAGTTGAAGAGCTGTTGTCCGTTATTGTTCGTGCAAATATAGGCTGATTCATGTTCCCTTGCATTGTGTAACTGAGGTCCATGGCTAGTCTGGCTTTCACCAGACCAAGCTCAATCTTTTAAGAAATCAAAAAATAAATAGCGGGCAGATCAGGCTGGGTTCACCCAGCCAAGTCCATAGGCACCCGATATTGTTTAATTTTCCGATTGAGATATCCACGCTCTGGCTATTCTAAATGCAAAAATGCATCAGGGAGTTATGACAAAACTGTAACTAACAAACTAGATCCTAATAGAAATCTGTTAGCTTCCCTAAGCTACAGGTAGGCTTATAAGGTAGGCCTATTTACGCCATAAATTGTCAATAGGCTATGCTGGCGACACAAATAAAATCTCCTTTGGAAACCAATGGCTTACGCCTTACAGTATCAAGCGGACTTAAACTGCCATATCGTGGCGAAAAGTTGTAATAAAATTCACGCAGCTCCATGAGTCAAGGAAAGCGCGAATGAAGTAGCCACTTCTAAATGGGACCCATTACACAGTAGCTTAAGGTGTGTTGCTAAATCAGCCATAATGAAATTAAGGTGTCATTGTTTGGATACTTCACACACACGTGCTTTTTAATTTCACAGACTACAACTACCAAGCTGGAATCAAAGCACATCGATTCCCCTCACACCCTGCACGCACTTAAAACAAAATAAACAGGCTTCTCAGTCTCACGCATGTATAGGCAGAACTGTATCAGATCGGTGTAACGTTGGTAAATCTTCCATTGCACAGAATGATTTTTGTAGCACGTGCAACAAATGACAGACGAAAGATACAATTACAGTGCTGCTATCAATTTGCTTGGTATAACCGCATTTATAGTTTTCTACAAATGCAATCAATCAAATTGGCCTCCATCACTCAACCAACGCTAACGGTAACATTACCTAGGTCCTTATTGATATTATAAGATTAACGTACCTGCAGTAAAAACCAAGCATGTCCGATAAACATCCTCAGATTTATTTCGGCTTCAAGAAGAAATGGGAATTACATTTCATGTGAACATTGTCCTATCCTTATTAGACGTTATCTGCGGTAAACAGTCCTTGTAGGAAGCATCCATTGTTTTTCCAACCCACTTTTAACTTCCATAATATTGCATTTTCATTTTTTACCGGGGGGGTGCAAATCACAAATGAGTGATTATGGGCCAGGTTGATGTGGGCCCTTGAGACCAACATACCATAAAAGATTCTTCATCCTCAGTGCCACGGTTCAGGTAGTTATTTAGGAAAAACGGCTTTTTTTGCGGTTCGGGGGGCCCAGCATGGGGGGGGGGGGGGGGGGGGGAGTGGCCCCCGGGGACGAAACAAATTTTTTCCGTAAAAGTCTAGTGGGACTACATACCCACCAAATTTCATGTGCCCCGGTGGTTCGGTGTCCCGGGTATCGTTGACCAAAAATTCAGGAAGTAGATGACGGGGGGAAAAAAAAAAAAAAACTTTGACAATCCCTATATGACCGCTTCGCTAGCATCGCTAGCGGCGGTCATAATAAATAGTAATGAATAACAAATAATAAAGTTGTCATAGTTGTATAGTGCCATTCTTTAACCCAAGGTCACCTGACAGAGTCAAAGCAAAACAAAACAAGAGTGGAAGGGGGGGGGGAAGCGGTAAGTCTGTGCAGATGGGGGAGTGTTCTGACAAAAGGGTTCAGATTTGATGGATACAAAGCCACTTTGAAGAGATTCTGTACAGCTTGTGACATATCTAAATTGCTTTAAAGGTGCCCTGCCACACAAAACCGTTTTTACTTGTATTTTTTTTACATGTTAGGTCCATATGTGTTTGTGCTGTCGCGAATGTGAAAATAAACAGCTACCTCCTCTGTCAGCTCTAGCCACTGAAAAGAAATAAGCAGAGAAATTAGGCCAATTGCAAAAGCTCTTCAGATTGACGTGGAATTGATGAGCTCATTACTATTCATGAGCTCGCCCAGTTGACACCGTGCCCACAAAATTCGTTAAGCTCTGTGACAGTTTTCGTAGGCCTATGCAAGGATGGCTGAATGTCAATGGACTTGTGCGCTATGCACAAATAGAACGCCAACAATGCATTTTGCCCAAGAACCCAGACTTGAGGATCAAATGGCTTCAGTTTATTTTTTAGAACAATGCTACAGGCTTTGCAAAAAGCTTGCTGTTGAAGCCTGGAGCAGTAGGCTACCATCGCGGCAGTCTACGACCAGTGCAGTCCATAACCAAAACATTATTGTCAACTCAAGAAAGTGTAATGTTATACAGGTTTAATGCACTCGTTAGCCTAGCAGGTTTTATTTATGCACATTTGGACAATGCTAGCACTCGCATAGCAAGTTCATGCCATGAAGCTAAAATTAGTTGATAACGGCTGTCATGTTATGGACGAAACCTACTAGCTGTTAGCCAATCAGAGTCAAGTCTTGAATTTCCCCTAGGGATCAATAAAGTATCTATCTATCTATCTATCTATCTATCTATCTATCTATCTAAGCAGCTTAGCTCGTTGAATATTAATGAGAACTGGCGCAAATCGAGCTGAGTCTTCATGCAGGCTTTCAATACCACGCTAGAATGGCTTGAAACAAGGTAACCAAGGCATGTTTTCCACAAAAAATGAGTCCATGGTAGAACTTCAGACATTACCACAAAGTAATGAAATACGTGTGGCAGGGCATCTTTAAAGTACAATAGTTTTAGAGGACAGATATACGGTACATATTTTGTATGAGGGTGATATACATTTTAAGTTATATCCATTTTTATAAACAATTTCACTCAAAATGATGCCATACAAAGTCCAGAACAGTTAGTTGCTTCACTGACTGTGTGCAATGTTGAGAGAAATGGGGCTTTTTGTGATGACAATGCAATTTCATGCTGGACTCTCAAATGCCATTAAAGCAACACCAAAGAGTTTTTTGTACCTTAAAATAATGTTTCCAAAATTGTTTCCGTGGTTCATCAACCTGTAACAGGGTGAACGGCACTTCTGCATTCGCTTCGCGGCCCTCTATCGGCTGTAACCACACTATGTAAGTTTGCCAGATCGGGTAGCGGGTTTGTAGTTCGATGGAATGAGACATAAGAAACTACAAATTTGACTTGCATGATGTCGCAATACATCGTACTTTCATAAAATCATGCAACATATTCTACCTTGTCTATGGACATCGTTATTTGCAAAGCCGTTGCTGGATAAACAAATAGCGTGCGTGCGACAGAGGAAAAGTTCTTTGGTGTTGCTTTAAAAGGTAATCAGAAAAAGAACACTCTGAGCAGACTCATTTGACTGGATTTAACTGCAAGAGTGCGGGAAGATAAGGGATAAGTTTCTCACGGCTACTTTGCCTTGTAACAATGGGATTTAACATTTCAAAGAATGTGCTAATCAGAAAGCTTTAAGGCCTACACAATGCTTGTGCAACAGATTTTAGTTTCCGATCAACACTCAACATGGTAATGCCGTCACTGGGTTAAATAAAGCCAATTTAAACCCCACATAATTGTGGTTAGACTAATAAGGAAATAATCCTGATTTTGAAATGATGGCGTTTCCAGTATCTGATAATGTTTTGGGATCTTATTGGGAAAGGTTCAAAGTGGGGGAACTGCTACCAAGATTAAAATATTGTTATGACAGTCTCTCGAAGGATAAGATTAAAATATTGTTATGACAGTCTCTCGAAGGATAAGCACAAAATATTAGTTCCCCAGGATCCTATGCCCCCTGTCCGGCTCCCACAGGAAAAGCATTCTCTCTCTGTCCCTCTCTCTCTCCCTCTCTCTCTCTCTCCTTTAGAGCTATTGTGGGTTTGTGCTTCTGCCTTTTTATAACATCTTGGTCATATTGATTGATTAAAGTTTTATGCTGTATGTTGTAATAAAGTACGATTTTAAAAATAAAAAACTCTCTCTCACACTCTCTTTTCCAGTTCTCTCCCTTTTGCAAACAACACCAATGCGCTCTGTGGCAAAGCCAAAACAAATGCCCATGTACAAGGCAGCCTCAGGAAATAGCTTTCTACCATAACAATCTGTTTCACCATCTTTAAAGGTGACAATTACCTTGAAAACAGCTAAGCTCAGCAGATTAATAAGAGATTGTGTTAATGATTTTTAGTTCAGCAGAACCAAATAAGGGCCTCGGCAGGGTAACTCAACCTGCAATCGACATCACAGCTTGAAACTGACAGAATGTCTCTCCAAACAAACGTGTTTATGTTTATGTTTCTAGGCAGTCGCTTTTGTCAAAATATGTGCAATTCCCCTTGGCCTCTTGTTAAAAGCCTTATGTTTCCACACGGCGAGAACTTAATTGCAATCCTGATTGTTGTTTTTAATCTTCTCCTCTAACTCAAACTGCTTCTAAACCAGTTGTCAGTTAGATTTACCATTTAAGTCGTTGAGATATCTGCCAGTTGGACACCTTCTGATAAATTACCCATTATTTTAATTCGTGAAATACAAACAAGTCGCCTACAAATGCCCCTGTCTAACGTAACCATAACGCATGTCCAAATGCCCCTGTCTAACGAAACCCTAACGCATGTCCAAATAAAGACAAGAGGCAGATGACTACACAGAATTACGGTATTGCAAGCACACATACGCACACGGTGATGCTGCAAGTCATACAGTGTAAGCAATTAATGCATTCCATTTCAAACATATCACATTCATCATTGAGAGTCTATAACAATGCTTGTCAACACTAGGGAATATCTGAACGAGCCATTTCAGACATGGACACACACACACACACACAGCATGAGTACCGCTTTAGCAATACAAATTGAGATTTGTAGATTGATGATTTTTGTCATGCCAATAAAGGTCTTTGAATTGAAACTGGGGAGAGGGAGAGAGAGAATAGAAGCTTTATTGCCATTGCATATAATACAGCGTATTAACACAACGGAAGCTTTATTGCCATTGCATAGAATACAGTGTATTAACACAACGGAAGCTTTATTGCCATTACATAGAATACAGTGTATTAACACAACGGAAGCTTTATTGCCATTGCATAGAATACAGCGTATTAACACAACGGAAGCTTTATTGCCATTGCATAGAATACAGCGTATTAACACAACGGAAGCTTTATTGCCATTGCATAGAATACAGCGTATTAACGGAATTCAAGGTGGCACCCCTGAGAGAGGGGAATCCTATGACATATAACAGTTAATGGATAAAGCACACAGTTGCTTATGTATGTCTTTTTATGGACTGTCTGGAAAACTGGGCCTACATCACCTTTAGAAATCGGGACAGCCTGTTTAGACTGATGTGGTGGAGACATCATTTGTTCCAAGGTACGAGACAGCAGTTGGATTCATGCCCTGTTTCCACACCATAAAGAGAACAGAATGCATGTTTCAATTTGCATGGTAACAAGCATATAAATGGAATGTTACCTATGGTAACTAGGCTACAATACAAAGTTAAACTGGTGTCATGGCAACTTTACTTGTTTGATTGTTGATTTTTTTCATTCATTCAACCTTTATTTATTCTCGGAGGGTCATTGAGGGAAGCCCTCATTTTCAATGAAGCCGAGATTACAGAAACACTACAGATAACAAAAAGACAAAAGATGCCGGACGGAGTGGCGTAGTCGTCAGCGTTCCCGCGACATCAAGACAAACAAACACATTTACAAAATAACAATTGACGCACAAGACAAAAGATGCCTGATGTTAACTTAGTCCAACTCTAGCTGTGTAATCGCTGGGGTAGAACTTCGGTAGATGAGATGGCTTGTAGTTGACATGACAAAGCCAGTTGGCCTACGCTCTGGTGAGACGCGCTCATCAGACCATCGCTGTTGACAGGCACCAGGAAGATGAGTTGAGGAGTTGTACCTGAGTGAAGGGACACAGGGATACAGGAGGATACCATCCTCTGTTGTCGGCTTGATGACAGTGCGGCCGGATCCTCGATGGATGTAGCGTTTCCTGCGTAATATCCCCGTTGCCCGGCATAGCATTAAATGTATGAAAGAACATAGGCCATGTAAATCAAAGATCTAACGCTCTAGAATCTTTACTTTGCAATGACCCAGTAAACAAGGGAGAGACCAAACACAAGGTGAGCAGCTTTATGATCATAAATGTTCACTCTTGACCTCTGACCATGTATTGGTGCACTCTTAGGCCCGTTTCACACCGGGTACGTGGCGTTAACGTCGCGTGTCTGTTGCGTGTCAGTTGCGTGGCGGTTGCATGGAATGTTCTATGTCTTTGCTTACCAGAAGCGTGTCTGATGCGGTGCTGCGGCGGCCTCTCTGCCAATTTTCCTCACGTCATTTGTTTTCTTTACTGTTTTGAATGGAAACGCTTCCAACACGCTTGTGTGTGGCGTGAAAAATAGGCGAGAGTCGTATTCCTAGCATGCACGCGTTTCCGGCGCGGCTCGAGCTGCAACTGAGACGTGCGTGCCACGCAGGCGGTGTGCAAGCTCTAACCTGTTAACATGGGAGCCGAAATCAAAACGGACACGTAGCTGACACGCACACGCCACGCACCCGGTGTGAAACGGCCTTAGCCTCACAAACGCTTCTTGTTTTCCCTGTGTGCTTGTTATGTTTTTAAACGTATCTCAATGTCAAGGGTGCCAATTGGATTCACCTTAGGGAATTACTTGATGCCAACGCCTAACTAACAAGCTCATGATGATATTTGAAAATGTTTTCCCTATTTATGTATACTCTACTACTGCCACACCTGCAGGGGTGTGCAATCTTCCTGGACGTGGCAACAGACTGTGCAGAGGTATCCAAGAGTATATTTCTGCTGCTCCATTCAAGGATGCTCTGACAGGTATCAGAGGCAGTAATCTCATGTGTTTGCCTTCATAAATCCGATCCATAAATCAGACAACAGATTCATCCATAAAAATGTGCAGTTGCAGTTTCTAGAGATGGCAATATTGCAAGCATATGCTAAAAAGAAAAATGTGTGGGAGACTATGCAGAATGTTGATCAGCCTCTCTATATGAATGTATAGTTCCAAGTTGATGATTACATGTCCTTTCCTAGAATTACCACAAACAGCACACACATGCACACAAACACACACGTGCACACCACTATTCAAGGACATATACAACACAAACACTATAAAATATAAACTATGTAAACTATATAAACACTGTAAATATAAATGTATGCTATAAATATAAACTTGGAGCAATGGCACCCTCCCCAATGGCCATGGCTGTATCTGTGCAAACAAATGTAGCTAAGTCAACACATAACTACAAAAGGCCATTATCTTCCCATCACTGAACACTACAGTTATTACATTACACAGCCAATTTAGTGTTAACATATTTGAGGGCATTTGAGAAAACGTATGAGTTTCCCTGTTAAAAGTTCCCCTCCGCATTCACTTAAAGGGACACCAGGCAACGTTTTCGTGTTAATTAATCATCTTCGTAAGTCGGTATCGTTAAATGACTTATTACGGGGCGAATGAAGGCTCTCTCGCCCGCCCCTACTGCCTGTAGGAAGAATATCCCACTTGCAAGTTGGGTGTATCCTACCCGCCGACCTTCAGTCTCACAAAGTCTCAGACATCGCAAGAAGCAGGATCAGTTTACATCCTGCATCCCCAGCACAGAGGCAGGCTAACGAAACGCTAGCGATTGTTGCAAACGTGTGTATAATGGCAGAGCCGGCAAATAAGCAGCGAAAACCCTTGACGGAAGATGCAAAGAAAAGGAAAATAGCTTCAGACCGAGCAAGGGCTCGCACACGTATCGACACGTATCGACGCGTACAGACGGTAGGGGGAGCTTTGTAGAGAAAAAGCATCAGGCTTGCCTGGTATCCCTTTAAGGAATGATTAATAGCTGTTTGGTCAGTGCTCATCTGGGCAAACAAAAATGCAATGAACACGAGTTGACCTTTGACATTAGCAAATGAAAAAAACATGCCATGGTCCGCTGTCACACACACCCCACATATTCTCACTTCCCACAAGGATCGGCCTGTTGTCAAACCAGATCCCTCTGTGCTTTAATTTTTTGGACGGTCTCCACAGTCACATCCTGTTTAGGAATACCAGCTATGATCTGGTCACTGCTTAAGAGACGAACATGATTCCTAATCACACTGGCCTGGCGTGGAATGAATCTGGTGTCCCTTCCAGCCATGAGCTAAACTTCCACTCAGCAAAATACACAAATGATCCAAGTCTGCCGTTTCCACACCAAATTCAGTGACTAACTACTGCTGTCCCATTAACATGCCCATGTACACATACGTTCACTTGATTAGTTCATTTAATCACACTGAAAGCTTCGGACCTCTTTGGAACATTGCCGTAAATAGTTTTCGGAACATTCTAGGCTTGCTGAACGGTGCAGTGGAGAGGGATTGAAAAAAAAAAACATTAAAAAATGCTCTGTCAGGCTTTCATTAACTGGCTCAAATGACAAAAGACGAAAGGGAGAAGGGAGAAATGCTATTCGAGAGAGAGAGAGAGAGAGAGAGAGAGAGAGAGAGAGAGAGAGAGAGAGAGAGAGAGAGAGAGAGATTCAGTTTATTCTGTGTTAAAATCTGTGTTATTCTATGTTAAAATTTCTGTATCTCTATTTTCTTTCTTTTGTGATTCTACCGTGCTATCTGTATTCTACCGTGCTATCTGTAACATTACCTTGGGCAACACTGTACCCAAACAGTAATAAAGCTCATTTGAATTTGAGAGAGAGAGAGAGAGAGGGAGAGAGAGAGAGAGAGAGAGGGAGAGAGAGAGAGAGAGGGATATGGTGGCGCTGAAAAAGGAAATCAAAGAACTGAGAAGGGAAAGGGAGGAATTCATCAAACAGCTCTCCCTGATGTCAGAGATCAGACCGTTGAGAGTAGACAGCGAGTCTCATTCAAGTCAACAGCTCTCCCTGATGTCAGAGGAGATCAGACCGTTGAGAGTAGACAGCGAGTCCCATTCAAGTCAACAGCTCTCCCTGATGTCAGAGGAGATCAGACCGTTGAGAGTAGACAGCGAGTCCCATTCAAGTCAACAGCTCTCCCTGATGTCAGAGGAGATCAGACCGTTGAGAGTAGACAGCGAGTCCCATTCAAGTCAACAGCTCTCCCTGATGTCAGAGGAGATCAGACCGTTGAGAGTAGACAGCGAGTCCCATTCAAGTCAACAGCTCTCCCTGATGTCAGAGGAGATCAGACCGTTGAGAGTAGACAGCGAGTCTCATTCAAGTCAACGGTCATGCCTGACGGAGAAGCTGACGCTGTCACTCAGTGAAAAGCAAGGGGAGAACTTGGACACGTCTCCAGACAGCTGCCCCCTGAACGAGCAGACTGAAACTCCTCTTCGCTGTGTACTGAACGAGCAGACTGAAACTCCTCTTCGCTGTGTACTGAACGAGCAGACTGAAACTCCTCTTCGCTGTGTACTGAACGAGCAGACTGTACTGAACGAGCAGACTGAAACTCCTCTTCGCTGTGTACTGAACGAGCAGACTGAAACTCCTCTTCCCTCACAAACCCCTGCCACGCCTACCACTTCAAGTGGTTCACTTGGACTCCAACGGCAAATTTGTGGAAGAGAAGAAATTGTTCCCACACCATCGGACAAAAAAGTTATGGTGTCCTAACACTAAGAAAGCCTTGGATCTTCTTTCAGTGGAGCAGTTGGGCAATCCAAGCCACATACTCATTCATACAGGAACAAACAACCTGCGAAGTGAACAGGAGAGAGTTGCCCTGTCACTCAAGAACGTGATCGAGAAGGCACCCTATCTCCACACTGCTGCCAAGAACGGACTTCCACCCTGACACCATCAACAGGATTAATGCAAGCATATCCAGAGACTGTGCCATGAAGCAAAATGTTTTTCTGGCTCACCACCCCTAGCTTAATCACCTCTTTGATCATGTCCACCTGCACAAAGAGGCTGTCCCATCCTTTGCAAAGACTCTGAAAAATGTTGCTCTCAACCGCACCATCCAGTGAACCTCCCTGCCACACCACCAACATACAGGCCACCCTGTTCACCACCAACATCAGAGGCACTGGGGCAACTCAACAATTAGGTCGAGACCTCCTCAATATGGCCATTCCACAACCAGACAAAAGCATCCAACATCCCAAAGATCAGCTCCTGCCCAACATTACAACCTGGTACAGGATCAGCAGAGCTTTACTCAGAACCAGAACCTGAGTTACGCTCAAGCTGTCAGCGGAGCATCAGTCCCCCATCCAACCATTCCTCCCCCCATAATAGACCCATCCACATCTTACCCATCATCACCCCCATCTACAGAACTGAAAGACATCCAACAAATGCTCAGCTGTCTATGTTATCCTCTCATGGGTCAGTAACGGTCAGTAACCAAGACAATAATCAAAAGAAGGGGGAATACTATATCCCTCAAAGGAATGAAAAAAAAAAAAAGTTAAATGTAGATCAGTGTGTGTGCGTGTGTGTATGAACATATGTGTAATTGTTCTGGGCGTATGTGTGTGATTGTTAAAAAGATATCGGCGTGTTTGATTGTATGTTTATGTGGAAAAAACATGTTTATTATGTGAATGTGTGTGTGTATGAATGTATATGTGTGTGTATTTACCAAAAGTACACATAAGTCGGTGTTTGTTATATGAGCGTATGTGTGCGTGTGCGTGTGTGTGTGTGTGTGTGTGTGTGTGTGTGTGCGTGCGTGTGTATATACCAGAAGTCTGCGTTTGTATGTACTATATGTTAGTGTGTCTGTCAACTGCATGTGTTTACCAAAAAAAAAAAGAAAAAGTATGTCCTTGTTTGTTTGTCTTGTGCTTTAGTGTGTCAGCCAACCACAAAATACGTGTATGTGTGTATATATGTGTACTTATTCCACTGCTTGGTTGAATTTCCCATTGTCCTACGTAATTTAGAACGACCATTAACCGTATGTTATCTGCACACCTATGAAGTAGATCCATTTTTTGGCCGTATCACACTTAAGTATATTAATTCGCCAAACTCGTTGTGAATTTTAAATGAACTGTCACGTTGCATCCGAGCTGTAAAATGCAGACGTTCAGAACATTGCAACATTGTAGCATATGACGGAGGTGGCTTTTAGCTGGATGACAGCAGGCTAAGTAAAATAGCGATGTTTCAAAGCTAAAGTTCATCAGAATCTTGGGATACGCCCGCTTGACAACGGGAGAGATAGAACTAACGACTGGCCTTTGGCCGTAGCAACCATCCATTTAGAACTAGTAACGGCAGTTTGTCCTGTGAGTTGAGAAATTAGTTGATATGTGTCGGAAGAAATTAGTTCTACAAACAAGACAGTTTTAGCGATTAAAACGTTTAAATTGTAACAGGAAATGAACACAACGCAAGTGGCAACAGTGGAATAAGCGGGATAATGGACTCCACGGTGGTCTGTTCACAGAAGTTAATGCACTACGAGGTTTAAACGGCCCTCCGCTTCGCGTCGGGCCGTTTTACAACCTCGACCGTGCATTAACTTCTGTGAACAGACCACCGTGTCGTCCATTATCCCTTACTTGTATGTATATGTATATTTGTATGAGAAGGTGTAGATATTTAGATAGATAGATATTTTATGTTCATCAAAGTTCTTTATGTTTATCTCAAACCTGCAAAAACAGTTAAAGCATTATTTCTAATGGGTTCATCTTTAAAAATTGCATATTAGAATATTTAGGGCCTAAGGTCATCTATTTTTGGCATTAAGAGTAGAAACTCAGATTTTCTGAGAGATAAAAAAACTCTGACATCCTAATTTTGCAAGAGACATGGAGTAGAGGAGACTTGTCCAGTGGCTGTCCAGTAGGATTCAGAGAGATAGTATTACCATCAATAAAATCTAAAGGAGTTACACAAGGCAGAGACTCCGGAGGAATGCTTATATGGTATAAAACCGAATTGACTCATATACTAGAAACCATCCAAAATAGGCAAATTCAACATATGGATAAAAATAAAAAAAGAGATGGTTTCTACAACCAAAGATATCTTCCTGTGTGCAGCATATATATCTCCTTCTGAATCCCCCTATTACAATGATGAATATTTCCCTACATTAATGGAGGAAATAAATCAATTTCAAGGTAAAGGTAATATCATGGTTTGTGGCGATCTAAACGCAAGAACAGGAATCGATCCAGACTTAATTAGCATTCAAGGAAATAAATATATCAATAACACCAACAATCATACCAACAAATAAAAGCAGAAACAATTATGATAAAGTCAACAACAAAAGTTGGAAAAGCCTTCTACACATGTGCGGTCACTGGGTCTGTACATAGTCAATAGCCTGATCTGGGGGGACTCATTTGGACAATATACTTACAATTCCCCTCTTGGCAGCAGTACAGTTGATTACAGTATTACAGACATTGAAGAAGATAATCTTAGAGCATTCACAGTCAGCCCCCTTACACCACTTTCAGACCATAGCAAAATAACAATTTACTTAAAGCGGAGAGAATTAAATCAAATAATCAGTGAACCTTGTGAAATGACAAAACTAAAAAACATCTTCAAGTGGAAAAAGGACACCAAAGATAATTACCTAAAGGCTATCAGCAACCAACACACTCAAACCTTACTCAATGTGGCTTTTAAAAAAAATTACCCCCAGAATTGTGAAGGTATTAATTCACTAGTAAATGATATTACAAATATATTTCATCAATCAGCAATAATGAGCAATATGGAAAGACATCAATCTCCAAATAACAAAACACAACACAATACGGAAAAGTGGTTTGACAAGGAATGTAAAAAATTCACGTAAAAAACTACAAACTATTTCCAATCAAAAACACAGGGACCCTAATAATCAAGAGATACGCCTTAAATACAATGAACTCCTCAAACAATATAAAACAAATCCTGAAAATGAAGAAGGGCAAATAACATTCTTAAAAATACGGAAGAATCAATAAAAACTAACAGCTTCTGGCAAAATTGGAACACCCTTTATAAAACTAATGACAATTTGGCTCTACAGGATGGAAAAATATGGAAATCACACTTTGAAGACCTATATAAAAATGTTAATGTAAATTCTGACTATAGGTAACTTCCCTGAAACCTGAACCAAAGCCTAATTACCCCAATACATAAAAATGGAAATAAATTTGATCCCAAAAATTATAGAGGCATATGTGTTAATAGTAATCTTGGGAAATTATTCTGTTCAATCCTAAACAAAAGAATCCAAAACTTTATAAAACATCACAACATCTTAGAAAACAGCCAAATTGGATTTATACCAAAACAAAGAACATCAGATCACCTGTAAACTCTTCAAACAATTGTCCAGCAGCACGCACACCAAAACAAATAAAAAATGTATTCATGTTTTATAGATTTTGAAAAGGCATTTGATTCGGTATGGCATGAAGGCCTTTTTCTACAGCTACTACAAAATGGAATCGGAGGGAAAACATTTGACACTATAAAATCCATGTATAAACATAACAAATGCGCAGTAAAAATCGGTAACTCACGAACATACTTTTTTCATCAGTGGTGTTAGACAGGGTTGTCCATTAAGTCCCACACTCTTTAATATTTACATAAATGAATTGGCAAAACAACTTAATAATTCATCTGCCCCAGGGTTCAAACTTAAAGAATCAGAGGTAAGATGTCTCTTATTTGCAGATGATCTGGTAATTATGTCAAAAACTGAAGAGGGGTTACAACAAATACTAAACCTAGTAAATACATTCTGCCAGACATTGGCATTAAAAATAAATATAGCAAAAACAAAAATCATGACATTCCAAAACAGATCCAGGGGGCAGGGAACAAAATCAACATTTAAACTTAACAATATCATAATTCAACACACAAATTCATATAATTATTTAGGTCTAAAAATCACGTCAACAAGAAATTTCAATCTAGCTATAAAAGAATTCAAAGATAAAGCAATGAAAGTTTTCTATACAATCAAAAGAACAATAAAATATGAAATACCAATTACAATCTGGCTAAAATAATAAATAAATAATATAATCGAACCAATCACGCTATATGGGAGTGAGATACACTGTAAAAAGTTTCTGTAAATTTACACCCAGATTCCAACATTATTCACCGGTTTTCTTTAATAAACAGGACTTTCCGGTCATTAGTAAGACAAATATGTAAAATCAGGCTCCAACACTGTTATTTACCACGCCCGTAATGTTTATTCTGGAACACACGTACTTCCTGTTATCTATTAACGTTACCTTCGTTCTGGTGATGGGAAGCTGTCTGCTGAGAGAAGACGATACGTTGGAATCATACCCAAACCCATCGAAAGCTATCAACACAATAAGGTGAGTTTATCTGTCACCTTTGACCAGAAATACAACGTTTGAAAGCACACTGGTCATGTTTATATTAAGTTGTATAATACAACATCTCTGAATGTTACCCTGCTGAAACGAAGTTAGTAGCAGTGCTATTCAGCTAGCCAAGACCGCGCTTTTGCCCTTCTTAAGCCATGCGTTATCGTTATCACTACACTTGTCGATCAAATTTTACGTTTCTTCATTGCAATCTGGAGCCATCTAAATGTATTGGTATGTGTAGGGTATGCGTAGTTTTTGAAAGTTTAACTCGCGGGATTTACCTGCTATAACACGTGCTTGCTAGCTAAGTCTGCTTAGCATCATCAGTTTAATAAACCAGTGGCCAAATAAACAATATGGCACAAACGGATCAGTGTTGACTGCTGCTTTCAGTGTTTACTTGTATGCATGGATTTCGCCCGTGCTGGTAATTACTTAAAGTTGTGTTAAGTCCTTCAGTTTAGAAAGCTAATGATAGTTAGTAGCCTAGCTAGCTCTCCATAGCAGAGGTGGTTGCATGACACGCGTATGGTATTCCTCCCGAGTTCATTTGAGCTAGCGGCATGCAACAGGAAGATGTTTACATGTCAGATATGTGGGCATCAGTCCACTGCGTCTATTTATGTGAGCCATACCTAAATTCATGACAATATACCCAATATAGACCTTCCATGCTGTGTTCCAGATTGCCAAATAAAATTTAAGAGACATGCAGGTCTTGGATTTCCCCTGGGGATCAATAAAGTATCTATCTATCTATCTATCTATCTATCTATCTATTTATCTATCTAGGTCTTTAGACGCACATGTATAGAAACCATAAACAATGTGGTTTTGATAAGACGGACACTATTTCAAAAGCAAGCCCCCTTACTTTGCACACACATTCCTCACACAAACATCTTATCACACCCGCCTCATCACTTTTAATCATTCAACGGCAGACACACACACACACACACACACACCTTTCATACTCACCTTGCAGACAACTCACATTCACTCACTCCTTACATACATACACACACACACACTCAGAGATTACATTCACTTTCTCACTCACACACACACACATCACGAAGAGTTGTTGAGTGCCTTTCTTTTCTTTTGCTAAGGGATGTGCGACCGTAGCTGATGTTGAGTCTTCCAAGCCTACCTGTGACGCCTCGCCTGATATTACTAGGTATGTTTGTTTTCATTCACTAGAGTAATAATGATCAACATATACATATTTAAATCAACTTTTGAACACTAAATGTTTTTTTTTCTGTATTGAATTTTGTTTGGACAAAATCCTAAAATGAATCTAATCATAGTTGACATGTGGATCTATATCTTAAATTGAATATGATAAATTATTTTTTTCAGGTGAACTACAAGGTAATCATCAAAAGTGGATTGTCAGCATTGAATCCTTAATCGTTTGTGAAGGGTCCAACCTCGCCACATTTCTAACAGGCCTTGCGACATGTTTCTCCACCTTCTACATTCTGAATCTGCAGTATCAGGAGGAGGCAGCGTGCACCCTTGAATTCATCCAGAGGTAAGTTCATGTCACACTTTCGAACCAGAATTTGTTTTATGTGTGGTATGTATTGGGGGGGTTGTGTAGTAGTCTACTATGTAGTTATAAGCACTACTATGCAGGATTACACCCTCTGTAGAGAGCAATCATGCATAGTACTGCTGTAATAACCACAGAACACTATACTTCTACTTCATACAACTGATTAAATCAAATATAAATGCAGTTACAGTAAGTAATAAATGTCAGTTAATTTCATTGTGAGAAAGTGTGTTAACGTTACAAATTCACATCCGATTCATTCACTTTGGCACAATTTTCCTCTACATGAATCCTAGTGTACCCTATCAGTTTTTGTAACACTCTCTCTTTCTCTCTCTCTCTTTCTCTCTCTCACAGAAAAAAGGCCCAGAAGAAGCCTAAGAACAATCACTAATAAGTAAAGTGAATGTTATACTTGATTTCTCATGAATGTTACTTGATTTCCTCCCTGATTATCCTTTATACTTATCTCTGTACTTTAAATTCTTCTGGACATAATCTGTCAGTTTATTCATTCTCACATGTACACAAGCCCAATGCGATGCAATGATATTGATAATTATCTGTGATAATTATTCTGTATCTTATTTCATTTTGAAATAGTACTACTGTAGATAACATGTCTACATTTTACATACATATGTGATTCACAAGCCTAATGCGATGTTTTTATTTTCCATGATAATTCTTTTGTACCTTATTCCCGATTTTTGAAATTCAACTAGATCACGTGTTTACATTCATACGTGATACACGAGCCTAATGCGATGTTTTTGTTTTTCATGATAATTCTTTTGTACCTTATTCCTTGTTTTTTGAAATACGATTTTCAAAATACAACTAGATAGCGTGTCTACATTTTAAACGGGCCTAATGAAATGTTTTTGTTTTCCATTGTAATTCCTCTGTGTCTTATTGCCTGTTCTTTGAAATCCGATTTTCAAAATACTACTATGTATCTACATTTTACATTCATGCATGATAGACGAGCCTAATGCGATGTTTTTATTTTCCATGATCATTCTTCTGTGTCTTATTCCCTGATCCTGAAATACGATTATAGTCAGTCTACATTTTCCAAAATTACTATCTTGCTTCATGTCCCTTCATCTTTCAAAAAGATTACTTTACTGTTAGACTGTCAAGTAAGTGCTGTGAAATAAAATATCTGTTAAATTACAAATAAGTAACTGATGTGAAAACATGGATTTTTATCTTTAAAATGTTGATTTGAGAGTGGATGAACTTAATATATGGCACTTGTTTCCTGTAATTGTAAAAAAATAAAGACCTGTTGTGTAACTAACGCGAAGATCACATTTTTTTCTTGTTACCCAACATGAAAATTATGTTATACAGGAATTTAATGTTATGGTAGTCTGCCGTTAAACAACGGGAAGCTCCTGGAAATCCTGCCAGTTGTTTCCTGTTAATTTACAGGAAATTAATGTTGTTATTTTACATTAACTTAATGTTAAACCAGGGCGCCGTTAAATAACAGGAATCTCCTGGAAACTCTGCTGCCAGTTGATTCCTGTTTTTTTACGGGAAAATTTCTTACAGTGTATGGGGACCATTAAGAAATCAAGATTTTCAGAATTGGGAAAAAATCATAGAATCACTTCATACACAAATTTGTAAAAGCATACTAAAATTACACAGATCAACACCAAATAATGGAGCAAGAGCCGAATTAGGTCAATTCCCATTAATAATAAAAATTCAAAAAAGAGCAGTTACATTTTATAACCATGTGAAGTCTAGTGACCCAAAATCCTACAAGTACCAAGCCCTTTGGTGTCAAGAGCAAAACATTGCAAAGAGTGCCCTCAGCCAATTAGTCTTGAATTTAAATTCTAACACCAATGCAATACACCCCAAGAAAATCATGACACAACAAAAAGAAAAGTAAATACATGTACATTATTGGGAAAATTCAATTAAAACTCAAAGTAAAATGGAAGTGTATCAATCACTAGAAAGAGATTATAAAATGGCTGAATACTTATGCATCATAAAAGACCTCGGGATCCGAAAATCAGTCACTAGGTACAGACTCAGTGACCACACATTGGTCATAGAAAGAAGCCGCCACAAACAAGCATGGCAACCAAAAGAGGAGAGGGTGCACATGCTGCACACAAGAAATCGAAAATGAAAAACATTTTCTTTTACATTGTAAAACATTTGAAAACATCAGATCAATATATTTCACAAATTTTAGAAATTTACAGAATGACACTCAAATCAAATACTTATTAGGAGAGTACCCAACCTTATTACCACTAGCGGCACGATATGTCACAGAATGCCATAAAGCACGAGACAGCCACTAGGCAAGCAAATATGTATATTTATCTTTTCTTCTTTCCTTTTTTTTTCTTTTCTCCATTGTGTGCTAGTGTGTGTATGTTTGGGGGAGGGGGTGGAGTATGTGGCGTGGGTGGGTGTGTGTATATGTGAGTGTGTGTGTGTGTGTATGTGAGTGTGTGTGTGTGTGTGTGTGTGTGCTCTAATGTTCTATTATTTTTATTATTCTCCATAGTCCATGTCAATTGTTATTATTATTATTATTATTATTATTAATTGCTAATTTTTTGATGTAACTACTGCTTTGGCAACATTGTAACACTTACAGTCATGCCAATAAAGCTCATTGAAATTGAATTGAATTGAGAGAGAGATAGAGAGAGAGAACACATTGTACTGCTCAAACCCACGTTGCCATACTTTTATAATGGTCTTGTCAGACGATAAGAGACTGATCTAAATGGTTGGCTGGTGTTCCATCAGGCTGGTCAGGTTCCCTCAGCATACCTCCCCAACACCAGGGACCCTCCTCAGCCAAAACACCCAACATAAGGTTCAGATTAATGCTGTATTATTATTATTATTGTTGTTGTTGTTGTTGTTGTTATTGTTATTGTTATTATTATTATTATTATTATTGTTATTGTTATTATTATTATTATTGTTGTTATTGTTATTATTTGACTTCATCAATTTTTTTTTCTACTTATTTGTCTTTTTTTATACTTGATTTACTTCATATAATAACAACTACATACAACTTCTAGAACTGCTAGAAATATTATTATTACTGTCCATATGAACTCCCTAAATGACTGTTTGTACATGCTTTGACAACACAAGTACTCTTGTCATGTCAATAAAGCTTCTTGAGATTGAAATTGAATTAAGAGAGAGAGAGGAGAGAAAGATAGAGAGAGGAGAGTAAGAGAGGGAGAGAGAATAAGAGAGAGATCGAGTGAGGAAGAGGAAGAGGTAGAGAGAGCAAACATGTGCTACACTAAAACCACAACCATAACTGACATACCCACGGTGAGCTCACCTCTAAATAGAGTGTCAGGGAAACGCTAAACACTGGTTCAGTGTGGGGTTTTGAACATTCTAACATAAGATTCCGTTCTGCAACAATTCAAGGTTCTAAAATGCTATGTTGAATTCAATGAACCCAAATATTCTTTAGAACGTTCATTTTCCAACATTCCCGTCACGGCACACCTTTAAGGGTTAAGGAGTTCATACCACATGGCACCCTAGCAGTACAGTACGCTGTGTTTGGAAAATAGGCTCCTGCTAGATTTCCATGTAAAAATTGATTTTTTTGCATATTTTGCTAATATAAAGTCTAAGGAACAAGATTTTTTTTTGTCTTCAAATTTTCACGATTCACTCGATCTCTCTTTAGCGTTTTTATCTGTATGTTTTAAAATAAGCGATTATATCTAGGCCGAAAAGTGATTTTCACATTTTCTTCAAATTTTTTGACAATTAATTCCACTTTTTGCACACAAATCCCGCAGATAATGTAGAAAGGTTGTTGGTTCTAAAACAATATCCATACACACAGTCACTGCTCCCAGTGGCGCAAAAAGTGGGTATGCGCTATATGCGGCGCATAGGGGCGCAGCTCCATGGGGGCGCCAAAGCGATGGTAAAAAAAAATAATAATATATTTGGTATTTTCTATATGTAGCTACTGCTGTCCGTTTCTGAATCATTTCAACATTTTCTCAATGTTCTATAACATTTTAGAGGACTAATATGGGGTTTTTTCCCTGCCATTAATACAATTAAAATGAAAACAGTGAAATTAAAATGAAAAACTTGTTTTGCCATTTAATTTTCAAAGTGTCAGTGCAATTATCCTGCCAAATTTAAAAATAAAATGAAATATATACATTTGGCTTTTAATTTTCCTGATAAACACGATACATTTGTGACAAAAATAAAAATAAATTGAAAACGTCTATTTGTCATTTCATTTTCATTACCATCCTGGTACAGTATATTACTGCCAAAAATGAAAATGTTAGTTGGAAAATGAAAATGCAAACTTCACTTTGACTTTTCCTGACAATGCGCACAATGTATGCCAAATGAAAACTGACACCTGCTTGCGATTTATTTTCCATTTCTCGATTTTCATTTTCATTTTCAAGTTCACAACATGCAAATGAGCTGCATTGTTAATGAGATGTATGTGGGTGGTGCTCTGGTGACGACAAATGCAAGTGACTAAATTTTTGGCTTAGCCACGACCGACCACATGGTTTCGATTTACTTTAGAAAAATGGCGATGACAGAAAGGCCACCGTCAGTTGTGGACCTCCTCAGACAAGCAGCATCCACACTGGAGGCGCATCAACAGCAGCAGCAACAACAAACACCAACCCGGTCCATTCCTCCAGAATCCAGAGCCGCCTCTTTGGCGAGGAATTCCGTTAAAAGTAAGTTTGCGTGGGCTATGTTACAGCTAAGCCTGCTAACATCTGCTAATATTGAGATGAGGTGTAAGGCAAGAGACGTCGTTAAGCGGTGTGCTTGTGCTTTCAGGTGAAATTAGCCGGCTGTTTGCCCCTTATAGTTCCCGCTGTCACTCCCCGATGTGAGTCGCTACCCGATGTGAGTCACGCATGCTCAGATTGATAGGTTTTACGGCATAACGCCAAGGGATCCAACTGAAATCCATAAAATAATTCACTTTTCTGTTTCAAAAACGTTTTAGCTATCTAAGATTGTTTGATTGCTAACGTTAGCAAACGCCATTCAAGTGACAGCCTTTGTTGTGCTTGATTGCTTACTTACTTGCCAGCAGTGAACAAACTTCGTTATGTAGGTCAATTTTTATTGATATTACAGAAGTCTCTCGCTAGCAGGCTACTTCAGCCTCTAATCTAGAACTGACATTATTGATCATGCCGTGAAAATGTGATGCCTTACGCTAAATAATACATTACTGCTGTGTAGGCTAATGTCATTATTCTGTGGCTAACAGCACAGGTAGTCGCAAAGTAGCAAAGTGACGCATGCGCGACTCACATCCGGTAGCGACTCACATCGGGGAGTGACACCCGTCCCAACCCCAGGGTTATTCCAAGACGCACGTTCACCCAGGCCTCAGGTCAGATGGAGACTCGAGCAGGCTGGCTTGGGTGAGCGAAGGATCGTTTTTCCTGGTAAGTCACAGGTGCTGCGGATTACGGAAACGGTGTTAATAAACATGAATGTAGGTTCGCTGCACACATAGCATCTGCTTGCTTCAAAAACTGAAAAGTTGAGCAACTAATACTAATGTGAGTTCGACCATCTGGGTACTTTCCGTTATTTTGGAACATCCGGGCATTTTTAGGGGATAGAAAAATTAAGAGCGCTATTCACTTGCATTAGAATGAGGGATAGCCGTGACATTAAACACCTCCTCTTAAATTTACAAGGCATTCAACAATTTGATAAACATAACGTTTTTAAAGATTTGCATAAAAACAATGGATTGGTGCTGTGAATATGTACATTAAGCAGCCAAATTCGCCTGCAATATTCTGATGTTGCTGGCTAACTCTTGTATTGCTAATGTTTACCGCTAGTCCCGGTTAGCTAGCTAACAGGCAAATTGGGGTATATTAGTGTACATAGCTAACTGGCTGGCTGACCTTACTTGTTGAAAGTAAGATCGTATGTACATGTTAGACTGTGATGTCACCTGGATTAATTACCTCTGCCAAGGAGGTTATGTTTTAATCGGGGTCTGTCTGTCTGTCTGTTTGTTAGCAAGATAACTCAAAAAGTAATGGATGGATTTCGATGAAATTTTCAGGGAAGGTCAGAAATGACCCAAGGAAGGAACGATTAAATTTGGGAGTGATCCATATCACCGTCGGGATTTCGGAGGCGTTTATGTTTTTCGCTTAGTGGTGTAATTACATGGTATGGCCACGTGGTGGCGATCTCAATAGTTTAGGTTCAAATGTATCACAACCTAGGAAGAACAATACAGGCGAAGGTCTGCGCTCTGAGTGTTTTTCTAGTTAAATGTTTTTTTCTTGGGTTAGTAACTGACTGAAAGTCTAACCCCTTTTTTCTGATCCTACATCAATAACAGATAGGGACTGTTCTGCAAGTCAATTTGAAAATCACCTCATGCAGCAGTACCCTAAACTCAAAGATGGGGGTGGATACCAACTTCTGAGGCCATATGGTGCCACACGCACAAAGACACGAGTTGATTCCATGCCCAAGGGATGGGTACACACCAATTTTCTAGAGACCATTGGCATTCAGTGTGCTACAGTTTATGTAAGACCGCTGCAGAGAGACTTGAGCATGGAAAAGGTATGCCTTAGAATCAACCCTCAATGCAATGTATGTTTGACGCTCTTCATTATGTGGGTAGGTATGTAACACTCTAGGTTTTTACTTGTTTCCAGCTGTAGTAGCATATAAATATTTTTGATCTGGAGAAAGGGTAGGCATCTGCACTGTCACCAGTGTGTCAGAATATGAAACAGGAAACTGTCAACAGCTTTTCCTTTCTTGATTGTGCTTATTTGTGTTACTGTACACAGTTGATGGGAAATGCATTGTTTTCAACATAAAATTGCTAAAATGACCAATCAAGTATTTGCCCAAACTGTTGCTTAGGCTAGTTTACTGTGTGGTCCCTTTTTGTTTTAGCTCGTACTGAGCGAACCTGGTGAGAGTGGCCCAATGATTCAGTGCATATACTGCACTGAGCTCTTCTGCCATGCGGAAATACAGGGACATGTAGACCACTGCAATATGTAAGTAACGTGAGCATCGGCACATCTCCACTTTCTATATCGCTTACCTTTTTGCATTGTCCAATTTCACTGTTTAATTCATTAATTGCTGTAGAGCAGAGGTGGAAAACTCCAGCTTCAGTGAGTAAAAGTCCGACCATGTATTGGAGGTGATCTCATCAATTAGCTGCTCTACCTAGCTGAAGAGTTGTGCTAATTAGAATCAGCTGGTTTAAATGAATGGTTGGCACAGATATGTGGTAGGACTTTTACTCACTGAAGCTGGAGTTTTCCACCTCTGCTGTAGAGTAGGGATCTCATAATCTCATCACACTTGGGAACTCTATTTAAAAAAAAATGGGGTTTGCGTATTTCTGTCTGTACAGTAAATCTGACATGTGGAAATAATTGTTACATGATGAGGGCAGAAGTATGAAGTTGCAGGGATCATTCACATTTCAGGGCAGAGGGATCAAGTAGCAGGTTGGAAGAGACAGTACCTCAACCCTCAGATGATGGAGGCAATAGTGGAGGTGAAGGTGGAAGTTCAGGACTCAGCAAGCAAGAGCAGTATGGGCAATGATGGTCAGGTTTCAAGCATAACCTCATACTGTTTACGAAATGGCATATGGCCTGCTAACCACATGACCATTATCATTAATGGACTACTGGTGCAATATCTGACACAGTTTGTATTCCATTCAATGCTTTTTCATTAACTGCATACCACACAATGCTTTCTGCAGAGATAAGTATACGAGTAGTACATATTTGGCAGGTAGTACACATTTTCAGAAAGGCAAGAGTGCTTTGGTCAATTCTTTATCACAATCTCATCTGATTTCTATATTTTCTTTAGATTCTGGCATTAAAACTAGCTCAGAGGAGTTCCGCAGTTTCTTGTATCTTTATAACTGACTACCTGATGAGCTTATGGTTCCCATCTATATGCCACAATGAATTGGGGCAGGGGACAGCGTACTGCCGACGTCTCACAGTGGGTGCTGAAAGGGCTCTTATTTGGGACCCTTCAGGATCCACCCGTCGCAGGCTGCATCGTACACGCCAGACTGGAATACAACATTGGACAATAAGGACCATCCTATTATGTAATTGTTGAATATAATGTGTGAAATCATGTATCACAAAATCTAACAACGCTTTGTGCAACATCTGTGATTCATTATAGTACATATCAAATAGTATCAAATGTCCTGTGGCCTCTCTGTCTAATTTAAAGGTTCTAGGCCCACCCACAACTCCTAATGTAACAACACTTAGGCAGGGGCGCCTTAATACCACCCGAGGCCCCTGGGCTATATGTTTTTTAAGGCCCCCCCCCCCCAACCGCAAATATCAATTATGATTAAATGATACCCGGCCCGCGATCTACCCCGCCTATTTACATAGCGTGCGCTTTTGGTTAATAACATGCAGTGTAGCCTATCATTATTGAGCCTATGTAAAACCTTTACATAAACAGGAACAGAAAGTCCTCGAATCACGTCAGCCCATGACATCGCTTATCAAAAAGCTAGCCTACTGCACGAAAACAAGCGTTGAACTTTTACAACACTGGCTGTAGGCTTAAAAGTTAAAGTTAAAAGATGGGTACACATATGGACGTTTAAAAGCTTTTCAAAAGTGCATGTGTTTGTCGTGTCGGGGGGTTCCCCAGGAGTTTTTTTGAAATTCTGTCTACTTAACACACCAGTTTAACGCAGTTTGGAGCTGGCTCATGTGACGTGAACATGAATTATCACTACAGTACATGACATCTCCCGTTAACAATGGAGAAAACATAACATACAAACTTAGCTGTTGGTGAACGGAGATGCAGATCACTAATTCATTTCTTTGCGCCACAGCCCATGTTCTGTGTTCACTCCAATGAGACACGTGAAATACATGTTTTTAAAGCCGTTTCATTTCCAGGCTATTTGCTACGATATTTAGGCTACCTGCTATGCCTTCTGTTTTCATGGACAGTTACAGGAATCCACGTCATTCGTTTGTCGTTGCTTCAATCCTACCCACGTTATCTCCAGAGTTTGTATTATAAGTTTGTCAGTCTGTTTCAGACTCTCCTTTAGCTCCTCTACACCCGTTGGGATTTATTGCGTTTTGTTACACTTTAAAATTGGAGAAGACAAAGGGGGCCTCTGCATGGATGTAGCCTAATTGTAGAGCAGTACGATGTGCTCAATTATTTAGGCTAGCTCCAGAGTAGGCTAATGACGCCGCAAATACGGACACGACGTTTATTATTATTATTGATTATCATTATTATTATTAGGAGGCCCCTCATTGGTCGAGGCCCCTGGGCTGAAGCCCAGGTAAGCCCCTGCATTAAGGCGCCAGTGCACTTAGGGTGCATTTATTTCATAAAAAATGTTTTTGCTGCATTTTGGTTTCATATGGGCTACTTTGAACTCGAAATCCTCTTGAGGCAAGATGGGCATGTATCATCCTGTATCCAGAGTTAGGATGTAATCTCTGGATTTCCTCCACAAGGCGATCAAGGTCAGCATCACTGACATCAGAGTACACGTCAGACACTCTAAAGGTAAAATAAAATGTAACTGTTAATGTCAGTTTTCTGAATCTGCACACCCTACTAGTGCCCCCTTTCCTACATCATTCAGGGTTTGTATACTCTACTATCACATGACCCAGACCCAGACCTAAGCTGTCTCAGTCAATATACAGTACTACCAACAATTGTACTGACAAAAAGATTTGTTGAAAAAAGCCCTTGGTGGTGTAGGCATATAGGGGCATAGCTACTAGGCCGCGGGCCTTAGGCCTATGCTTGTGGACAACGAGTTGGACTAAATTGTTAGATAGAGATGACAGGCAGACGGACAGACAAACAGGTAGATAAACAGATAAGTAGATAGACAGACAGAGATACTTAATTTCTCCCGAGGAATATTGACTTATTACGCTAACGCTTGGTCTACAGCGAAACGCGGGCAAGCATGGGCACGAGCAGCGCAGGCTGCTCTATAAACTTTCATGTTCATACGTGTCGGCGCGTATCAAAAAATCCAACTAACATTTCCATTTTCATTTTTGGCAGTAATATACCAGGATGGTAATGAAAATGAAATGACAAATAGACGTTTTCAATTTATTTTTATTTTTGTCACAAATGTATCGCGTTTATCAGGAAAATTAAAAGCCAAATGTATATATTTCATTTTATTTTTAAATTTGGCAGGATAATTGCACTGACACTTTGAAAATTAAATGGAAAGTTTTTTATTTTAATTTCACTGTTTTCATTTTAATTTTATTAATGGCAGGAAAAAACCCCCATAGACTAACAGGCTAGAGTAGGCGCCCTATCTCATAAGATTCCATCATAGAATTTTGACATAGAAGAGGGAGTGGGGGCGCCGTGAGCGCTGGGCGAGCAGATAGGCCTACGAGTAGTGAGTTGCCGTCTATGGAAAAAGATGGATACAGCAAAAAAATGCTGTTGACGACTAAAAATAGAAAAAGAAAGAGGGAAAAGGAGATGGCATGTCAAGGGATGCAACAGCAGTTAAATACTTGGACGGTGAAAGGCAACAGGTAGGATTTAAAATGATGACGTCTGTACTTGGAGGCTTGCAAATATGAATGTTAACAGACTAACTAGCGTTTGTTAAAGGACAGGTTCGGTATTTTACACTTAAAGCCCTGTTTTCAGATAGTTTATGATTAAATAGAACGTTTAAGATTGAAATTTGGACACATGCTGCTGTCCTGAGAATTTTCGGTTTCTGTGGTAGCGCCCCCCCTCCTCCACAACGCTGCATAGGTGCACTGGAACAATCCTTCCTAAAATGCATTAAACTTTCGTTTACAAAGACGTTAAACTCACCGAGTGGTCAGGGGTGTTCGCTGATATGCTCACACAAAAATCGCTGCAAAAGATGCTTTCCAACAGGTGTTTACCATGCGTTGTAAAACTGTGGAGCTATTTTTCCAAATGCCTCACACCCGTACATTCTTCCGTTGAGAGCTTGAATAATAGACACTCCAGCCCAGTTGGTGGCGATAATGCACCTTACATCGTCTTCCCAATTACAAGCAAACCACTGGCATTTCATTGAATACACAGAAGAAGCAGAAGATCGCTGTCTTGAAGTATTTTGCAACAGACAAGCTAAAAATGAGGCGATTTTGTGCAGTTCCGAATTGCGGGAAAATTTTACTGAACTTCGCTGGAGGTCGAAAGAAATCGCCCAAAAAGCTCTTTCGCCTGAGAAATACAGCGGTTCCCACATTACCTCCTGAGACGACAGAGTTGGAAGAACTTGGGGTAAGAACTTATTTGTTATGTCCATAACCTGTCATGTTCACATCATAAGCCTAACACTAACCCTAGCCTAGATGAATAATTTGGCTAAATGATTTTGTACGTTTACTATTTTTTTGGCTGTGGAACTTTCATGATGAAAACGTAATGATTCACGTAGGCTATCATTCACATCGTGCAAGTTCCAAGACATTTTAGCATTAGCCATGGTTGGACGTGACAATAATTTGGATAGCGTAGTAGCCTACGATACCGCGACTGCATAAGACTACAGAAAGAATACAAACAACCCCATATCCGTTTCCGGCAGCGGAGTAACACCGTACCTCACAGCACATCCAATACAAGTCAATGGAGTTGGACAAAAACTACGATAAAACCTGTTGGAAAGAATCTTTTGCAGCGATTTTTGTGTGAGCATATCAGCGAACACCCCTGACCACTCGGTGAGTTTAACGTCTTTGTAAACGAAAGTTTAATGCATTTTAGGAAGGATTTTTCCAGTGCACCTATGCAGCGTTCTGGAGGAGGGGGGGCGCTACCACAGAAACCGAAAATTCTCAGGACAGCAGCATGTGTCCAAATTTCAATCTTAAACATTCTATTTAATCATAAACTATCTGAAAACAGGGCTTTAAGTGTAAAATACCGAACCTGTCCTTTAAGCATAATGCTGATTGAAACCTATTTTATTCAGATAGCTAGGTGGCTACCATGCTTATACTGCACTTTTAATGGCCAACTGCAAACAGAAATATTATGCTAGCAGCAACTCATTACATGTTTCCATATGCTAACAATGAAGGCTCCTTGTAATAACTTAATATTGTGTTGTCAATGTGGTGCAAACAAACAACGCTAGAGTGCCTATCAGCCTTATCCATTGTGAGCAATAGCTGGCAAAAGGACGTTATGATAACCGTTTAGACTCTCTTAAAGTGGCAATGCACCATTTATCAATACTTATCAACTATAACATCAAGTTAAACATCAAATTGGCAGCATTTATTTAAAAACATTACAGACACTAATGCACAGTAATAGTATAAATTATTGGCCTTTTGTTTTGCTTCAGTTGTTTGTGTTTTTTTTTTTTTTGGGGGGGGGGGGCAATATTGTTGTTGCATACCCCTCAAAAATGGGTAGCTGCGCCCCTGACTGCTCCACTCCCCGCCCGCCCACACACACATCTTCACTGTCATCACTCACATACATCATACATACCATCATACCTCCCCCCACCCCCCAATACACAGCACATTGTCTCATGACATATTGCACACTGCCCTCTTCCCACATACACAGCACACTATCCCATCTCCCTTGTCATCCCCTCAACACACACACCAAGACCCCTGGCAGTTGGGTTAGCCCCTTGAGCCATGGATCTTCCTTCCTTAGTAAGGGAGTTTTTCCTTGCCCCTGTTGCTCTTGGGCGCTCCTGGTTGGTTGGATGGCCCTCTCACAGCCTGAACTAATACAAAAAACGAATAACTCAAGGGAAAACATTGGTCAGACACTAAACCATGTGCATTTGCTCTCTTTAATCTGGTATGCCCTCCAAATGAGCCTGGGACAGTTGGTCAAGGCTAAAGTTAACACCATCTTGGTCACTGTGATGCTAAGCACTAGTCCTGGTGTGGACTATGGCTACCCTCAACAGCTCTCCAACCGCAGGGTTACCGAGGCCTGGCTCCCTACCGATACCCCCATGAGGCTGTGGAGCAGCCAGTGCTGGTGGGCTGGATGAATCTTCACTGGTGGGAACAGGTTTAAACTCGGATCGAAGCATGGTCTAAAGGGGGCCCTCCTCCCCATATGGCCTGATCTTATAGTGTGTGCCAATTCCATCCAGACAGTCCACAATTTCATACTTGGTGGACACCCATGTATCCTGGATTTTGTGGAGACCGTGAAAATGGTTCTTGCAAAAGAGTGTACATGTACATTACATTTAGGGTACAGTGTCAGGACCACCATACCTACGATATGCCGCAGCCTCTTCTAAGTGTCTCCTAGCACTAGCATAGACAGAAGTCAGGTACTCTTGATGTTAAGAGGTAACTGTGGCTTCTGACCGAACATCAGCTCCTACGGGGAGTGCTGTGTGGACTGGTACATGGTGGTATTATAGGCGAACAGGAGCTGAGGGAGCAACTGGGGCCATTTACGCTTCTTTTCAGGGGGTAAGGTCCTGAGCAAGTCATGAAGTGTCCTGTTGAAATGTTCACATTGACCATTCCCCTCTGGATGATAAGTGGTGGTTCTACTCTTTGTTATGCTGTAGATGTCACACAGGTGCTTCAATAGCTCCCCCTCAAAGCTGCACCCCTGATCAGAGTGGATTCTCCTTGGCACGCCATACACATAGAACCATCTCTCAGTTAGAATCTTAGCTACGGTGGAAGCTGTCTGATCAGGGGTGGGAAAGGCCTGGGTCAACTTTGAGAAAACATTTGTGACTACCAGAACATTCTCTTGTCCTGTGTTAGCCCAATCCAAGAGAGTAAAGTCAATGGAGATTATCTACAAATGCTTAGTGGCTAACAGATTTCCCAAGAAGGTTCTGGCTTGGGTTGTCTTGCTTTAGCAACCACACAGTGCTCACACTCAGAACACCACTTTTGCACCTCATGCCACATCTGCGGCCAGTAGCACCTCTGGCGTATCAAATCTGTGGTCCTGTCCACCCCCAGATGGCCATGGTTGTTGTGTAGGCTAGTGAGCACTTTGACTCGCTACACCTTTGCAGTAAAAGCTGCAGCACTGGATCCCTGGAAGGAGGAGCCTGGATCGCTCGGTACAAGGTCCCATCCACTTCCGTTATCAGCTGCTGGACTTCCCTTGGTTCACTCCACTTATCTTAACGGGTAGGTCGTCATCCCTGTCGCCAAAACCACAGGTATCTGGAAATACAGGGATCAGTCCCTTGCAGGACTTTCAGGTCTCTTTTGGTTCGACCAGGGATGGTGTCCACTATACAAGATTCTGTCATCCAAGAGTCTTGGATAGGTGCACTCGAGGCTTACATGTTGGCTATGGCAATCGGCAGGGGGATGTACAGGCCGTGTGACACAGATCGTAAAGTGTTAGTGGGGCTTGTATAGTATAAGTATATGTATAAGTATATATACTCTTTTGATCCCGTGAGGGAAAATTTGGTCTCTGCATTTATCCCAATCCGTGAATTAGTGAAACACAACACACAGTGAACACATCGAGGTGAAGCACACACTAATCACGGCGCAGTGAGCTGCCTGCAACAACAGCGGCGCTCGGGGAGCAGTGAGGGGTTAGGTGCCTTGCTCAAGGGCACTTCAGCCGTGCCTACTGGTCGGGGTTCGAACCGGCAACCCTCCGGTAAAAGGTCCGAAGAGCTAACCAGTAGGCCACAGCTTCCCACCTTGTGGGAAGCTTAGGTAGGGCATCGGCATTGCGATTAGCTGTCCCAGGACTATATTTGATGTTGTAATCAAAGAGGTCAAGCTGAGAAACCCAGCACTGTTCCAGAGCGCCCAGTTTCACTGACTACAGGTATTGGAGGGGATTGTTAGTGTACATGGTGAACGTGTTGCCCAGGAGATACTTGCATTTTTTTTCTGTGATTGCCCACTTGACTGCAAGGTGTTTGAGTTTCATGGCACTATAATTTGACATGTTCCTCTCACTTGGCCGCAAGCCCCGGCTAGCAAAGGCTATTGGTTGCCGTAACCCATCCTTCTCCTGTCACAGAACTGCATGGCTTGCATCCGTCTCTAAGATAAAGGGACGACTGAAATCGGCATAACCTAGGACTGGCGCTTGAACAAGCCGTTCTTTTAAGGCTCTGAATCCAGAAAAGTTCTGAAGGCAAACCTGAACCTGACTACATTCAATGTTAACTATACAATATTCAGATGTCTCTTTTTTTTTTGTAATTGAAATGTATGCAAATTAGTGCATAATTAATGAGATATTGTTAAATTACAACCAAAAAATCAGCTAAGTAAATATGATATTCAGAATCAGCACCCAAAAATTAGGCAAAATACCCTCTTTACCAGTGTTTTCTCACATTTGACCCCCAAGTGTTAGCAGTCCCAGTCTTGATTATGCATTACATAAATGATGATGTCATCTAAGAGTGAAAATGGATCGTGAAAATTTGAAGACAAAAAAAATCTTGTTCCTTAGACTCTATACTTGCAAAATATGCAAAAAAATCAATTTTTACAAGAAAATCCAGCGGGATTACACAAGACACCGTACTATAGGGGGAAAAGGCGCAAGGGGGACAGACACAGCAGACGTGGCCACTGGCGTGAAATGCTGTTGGTGGTGCTGAGAGAGACCAGAGCACTCAGAAATGAAATGAGTGACCGAAGAGGGAGAGAGGGGGGTGGATGGAGAGGTGGCTGGGCTGCTGATATAGAAGCATAAGAGAGGTGAAGAGAGAGAGATGGAGAGAGAGATGAAGAGGGAGAGATAGAGCGATGGAGTTGAACCTCTGACTGGGCTTCTGAAATAGAAACAGAAAGCTTTAGAGAGACAAAGAGAAAGAGAGAGAGAGATGCCAATAAAGCTGAGAGATGTATTATTATGCTTTGGCAACACTGTATCTACAGCCACGCTAAGTTGAATTGTAGCATTAAAGTGGAAATGGAAAAAAAGAGAATTTTTCCTTTTAAAATGTTCTTTTATTTCTGTTCCACTGTTCCTGTTACTGCTTTGGCAATACGGTGCATGATTTGTCAAGAAAGCACATTTAAATTGAAGACGCCATGAGAGAGGGGAGGGAGAGGGAATGAAGCTGCAGTTTCAAAGCTGACGCAGGAAGAGTGACTGAGTTATGGTTATGGATGGTTATGGGATTTGGCAGACGCTTTTGTCCAAAACGACTTACAGATAAAAACAATACAATATTTACAGTTTTTCTCTATCGCTTTAATGCTTGTGTCAACTCTGACATCACATTTTCAAAATAACTAACACGCAGGTGTATACAAAAGCACTCTGGCCAAAATGACACATTTCACTCGCAAAAGCCTCTTACTCTCTCATAACATTTAAAACATGCAACAAAAGCAAATGTTGCCTTCAAACAACACATCTTCTAGTCAAATCACTGTGTGATTTCAGTCAATCATTGCACAGTGCACACTGGACAACAAAATGCAAAATATAGTCCTCCAAAATAGAAGTTTTGCTATGTCTGTGCCATTTCTTTCTTATTTTTCTGGTATCAGAAAAACTGAAAAGACTAAATTTATTGAATAAAAATGATTAATTCCTCCCAATATGTAACTGTCATTGACATGTAGTACTGAAAATTCACAGTGAACAGTTTTAAAAAGTTGGTATGACTACTTTACGTAAGGAGAATAGCAATTACAAACAATACTGTAATGTCAATGCAATCAATAGTCTAATGAAAATAAATAATAATAATAAAAAAAAAATATATGATATAAATCATGATTTGACTGAAAGAACACCCCCTCAAAAGCTTTCCCAGAAATGCCCAGTTCAGATAGTTTAGAAAGGAGAATGTCATGGTTTACAGTATTAAAGGCTGCAGATATGTCTAGTAGAGTTAGACAGAGTGAGCAAAGGAAAGTATGAGAACAAGAGCGAGAGAGAGAGAGAGAGAGAGATGGACAAAATAGATAGTTACTGTAAGATAGTCAAGACTGTAGAAAAAAAGGAAATCCAAGGCACTCTTCTTCAAAATGATTTAAAAAGCCTTTTTTTTACTGGCTATTTCATTTCATAGGGTTTTTACATTTTCTATCATGAAATAGCCAGTAAAAAAGGCTTTTAAATTCTAAAATAATTGTGAAGAAGAGTGCCTTGGATTTCCTTTTTTCTACATTTATTTGAATTCTCGACCCCAAAGAGCACCTTCCTGAGCATGCGGTGAGTGGGAGGAAGTAAGAGTATGTGTGGGAGAGATGAGCAGATGAGAAGTAGCTGATAAGATCATGCAGAGAGAGAGAGAGGAGAGATGGACCAAGATAACCAGGAGGACACATCCACTATCTTCACTGAGTGACTGATTGAGTGAATGAGTGGGACAGCACCTGTGACTTATCAAGTAGGCAGTGGTTCTCAAACTTTTCTGTCATTCCCCACTTTGGAGGTGGGGAATTTTCAAACCCCACCTGGCCCCATCACCCCGGCAACATGGTAATGTTAAAATATTATTTTTGCATTTTGGTTCCACGTTACAGCTCCCGTCTTGGTCCGCAGGATCTGATGATGTTTTAATTACATTACGTCGGTCTGTTTATGACTTGTTTTGAATCTATGATCTTCCTTGTCAAAAAAGAAAGGCATTAGGCACAAAAAAACTAATTTCTTCTTGTTTGTTCGCACCTCACCTGTCATGTCTCTATTCCCCAATAGTGAGGCCCACCCCACACTTTGAGAACCACTGCCCTAAGGGAAAAGCCCCGGTTCATTTCACAGAGCAATGCTCAGCTAGAGATATATTTTTAATCTTTTTATTTTTATGTTATGTATTTTTATACATACCCTTACAGAAATGTCAGGTTTCTGGCCAACAGTTGCTGCAAATGTGTGACAAGGTCATATTTTTCACATGCAAATTAGGTTTCTGGCAAACAGTTTTGGCAAGGTTGCAGCAAAGTTATATGCAAATTATGTTTGTCACCATAAGTTCACTGGAAGTTCTGGGCTTAGTTTGGTGGCATATCACTTGTGAATACATTTGCCACTAGTCAGGGATGTAGTGGAGGCTGAACGCAAGTGAACATAGTTTATTCACCTCTGAAATTTCAGAAATAGAGTTTATCCACCTCTTATTAGAGTTTATCCATTTATTAGAGTTTATCTGTCTATTAGAGACAGAGTGAGTGAGTGACAGGTCAACCTAACCAGGCTGATTTTCCTCCAGCTTCAGACTCCTTCACAGAGTGAACCATATGCCACAAGCAAGTGAGTGTGAATGAAAAATGAATGAGTGTATGAGGGTGTATGAGTGAGTATGCATGCATGTGTGTGTATGAGGGTGTATGAGTGAGTATGCATGCATGTGTGTGAGGGTGTATGAGTGAGTGTGCATGCATGTGTGTGTATGAGGGTGTATGAGTGAGTATGCATGCATGTGTGTGTATGAGGGTGTATGAGTGAGTGTGCATGCATGTGTGTGTATGAGGGTGTATGAGTGAGTGTGCATGCATGTGTGTGTATTATTGACTGTGTGATAATGAGCATGTACTGTGCCAGAGTTAGTGACTTGAATGTGCATGTGAGTGTGAGAATGTGAGAATGAGTGAGTGAGTGCAGAGGTGAGTATGTGAGAATGAGTGAGTTAGTGCAGAGGTGAGTATGTGAGTATGAGTGAGTGAGTGCAGAGGTGAGTATGTGAGAATGAGTGAGTGAGTGCAGAGGTGAGTATGAGTGAGTGAGTGCAGAGGTGAGTATGTGAGTGAGTGCAGAGGTGAGTATGTGAGAATGAGAGAGTGAGTGCAGAGGTGAGTATGTGAGAATGAGTGAGTGAGTGCAGAGGTGAGTATGTGAGAATGAGAGAGTGAGTGCAGAGGTGAGTATGTGAGAATGAGTGAGTGAGTGCAGAGGTGAGTATGTGAGTGAGTGCAGAGGTGAGTATGTGAGAATGAGAGAGTGAGTGCAGAGGTGAGTATGTGAGAATGAGTGAGTGAGTGCAGAGGTGAGTATGTGAGTGAGTGCAGAGGTGAGTATGTGAGAATGAGAGAGTGAGTGCAGAGGTGAGTATGTGAGTATGAGTGAGTGAGTGCAGAGGTGAGTATGTGAGAATGAGTGAGTGAGTGCAGAGGTGAGTATGTGAGAATGAGAGAGTGAGTGCAGAGGTGAGTATGTGAGTATGAGTGAGTGAGTGCAGAGGTGAGTATGTGAGAATGAGTGAGTGAGTGCAGAGGTGAGTATGAGTGAGTGAGTGCAGAGGTGAGTATGTGAGTGAGTGAGTGAGTGCAGAGGTGAGTATGTGAGAATGACTGAGTGAGTGCAGAGGTGAGTATGTGAGAATGAGAGAGTGAGTGCAAAGGTGAGTGTGTGTGATGACTGAGTGAGTGCAGAAGTGAGTGTGTGAGTGATGACTGAGTGAGTGCAGAGGTGAGTGTGTGAGTGATGACTGAGTGAGTGCAGAGGTGAGTGTGTGTGTGATGACTGAGTGAGTGCAGAGGTGAGTGTGTGAGTGATGACTGAGTGAGTGCAGAGGTGAGTGTGTGTGTGATGACTGAGTGAGTGCAGAGGTGAGTGTGTGAGTGATGACTGAGTGGTGTTCCAGTAGAAGGACACAGTCAAGTCCAGAGGCTTCATGGGAAGCACGTGGATGAGATCAGGTCCTGTGTAGTGCTCTAATCTCACATGCCGCACAGCTCAGGTCCTGTGTAGTGCTCTAATCTCACATGCCGCACAACACTTTTTCTGTGTGTGTGTGTGTGTGTGTCTCACAGATGGTCCATTCTCATGTAGAGATCATATGCAGCAAAGTAATCATGACTGACTGGCCTTCAACAGGACGATAGCCAGTCCAGATTAGCGGCCGATCAAGGTTACTGTGTGCAAACGTTTCAGAGATGTGAATGGGAGCGTTTCTTCACATCTTGTACTTTGACCGTGTGGGCCTGTTCCATTATACACACTTGCTCCATGCTACTGTACCCCTGACCGTGGGCCTGTTCCATTATACACACTTGCTCCATGCTACTGTACCCCTGATACTTGCTCCATGCTACTGTACCCCTGACCGTGGGCCTGTTCCATTATACACACTTGCTCCATGCTACTGTCCCCCTGACCGTGGGCCTGTTCCATTATACACACTTGCTCCATGCTACTTTCCCCCTGACCGTGGGCCTGTTCCATTATACACACTTGCTCCATGCTACTGTCCCCCTGACCGTGGGCCTGTTCCATTATACACATTTGCTCCATGCTACTGTCCCCCTGACCGTGGGCCTGTTCCATTATTGTACCCCTGACCGTGTAGGCCTGTTCCATTATACACACTTGCTCCATGCTACTGTACCCCTGACCGTGGGCCTGTTCCATTATACACTCTTGCTCCATGCTACTGTACCCCTGACCGTGGGCCTGTTCCATTATACACACTTGCTCCATGCTACTGTCCCCCTGACCGTGGGCCTGTTCCATTATACACATTTGCTCCATGCTACTGTCCCCCTGACCGTGGGCCTGTTCCATTATTGTACCCCTGACCGTGTAGGCCTGTTCCATTATACACACTTGCTCCATGCTACTGTACCCCTGACCGTGGGCCTGTTCCATTATACACACTTGCTCCATGCTACTGTACCCCTGACCGTGGGCCTGTTCCATTATACACACTTGCTCCATGCTACTGTACCCCTGATACTTGCTCCATGCTACTGTACCCCTGACCGTGGGCCTGTTCCATTATACACACTTGCTCCATGCTACTGTCCCCCTGACCGTGGGCCTGTTCCATTATACACACTTGCTCCATGCTACTTTCCCCCTGACCGTGGGCCTGTTCCATTATACACACTTGCTCCATGCTACTGTCCCCCTGACCGTGGGCCTGTTCCATTATACACATTTGCTCCATGCTACTGTCCCCCTGACCGTGGGCCTGTTCCATTATTGTACCCCTGACCGTGTAGGCCTGTTCCATTATACACACTTGCTCCATGCTACTGTACCCCTGACCGTGGGCCTGTTCCATTATACACTCTTGCTCCATGCTACTGTACCCCTGACCGTGGGCCTGTTCCATTATACACACTTGCTCCATGCTACTTATGAGGTGTGAGACTAAAGCCACATGGAAAGTTGACGCAAATTACAAAAAAAACCCAAGAAAAATCACATTTTAATTTATTTTGATGAGGTGTAAAAAGCAATTCATATTATTTGGATATTATTTGTGTGGGTGAAATCAAGCTTTAATCCACCTACGTCAGACAGAATGATCCAGAGATCTGTGTGTGTGTGTGTGTGTGTGTAAAATTCCATTATTTGGTACTTTCTCCTTAGCCAAGTTAAGTCTCCTGAGAAGTGATAGACACTGAGAGATGCACCACAAAAATGACTTCAGCAGCACACTTATCTGTGTGGGTGGAGAGAGGCTGGCGTCTGCATGTGTCTAGGGGCTTTGAGTCTTTAGTAATTATTTGACCAGACCGGCTGAAGTAATACTAGCTGAAACCATGCAAGAGTGGATCCATATGGATATCATGCAATGATGTACACTAACATTACATTAGCCAGAGTAAGTCTCTGGGGTTACAATGTGTGGGAATGATTGGCGATGTGATGAGCAAAACGCTGAGTGGGAATGAACCTATGCGTCTCCAGGTCAGCTTTGAAAGAGCTACTCAACTTACCATCTGTATTAGCCATGTAAGGGAAGTGAATAACCTTTTCCTGAAATGTGCTAATCAGGCTGTAGAAGCTTGGCATTCCTGCGTTGGCCATGGATGTGTTTGCGCTCAACACTGAACCCCACTCAGTGAGACACTAAAACAAATGGCAAACAGACTAGCAGCTGACATCTCCACTTAACGACATGTTGAATAGGCCATGTGTGTCCATGCCTTTATGACACAGATGTGGCCTGACTAATGACAACTGTGTTTCCAATTAGTGGAGTGGGTTTGTCCTGTGCCCTGCTTTTCTGGATGCGATGCGCGTATTAGTCGTTAACGACGCTCCAAACGCAGAGACGCAGGTTCCGCCTGGACTGGCTCACAACTGACGTGGCGTTTCCATAACGTAGCGCTCTGGGAATGGGTGGGGAATGATGGGAATCCCATCAGGACTCCATAAAGACAAAACCACAGGCTCGTGAGGCTTCCTGTGGCGGTATCGTTTACCAACAAGACAACACGATCCCACTTTCCCGACCGTTCCCATCGCGCCGTTTACGAGCTTTCTGGAAATAATGACAAGATACCTACTGTTAGCGAAGATAGGCGATAGGCGTGATATGGAGCTCAACTCCTCGGCAAACATGGCATGGTGTGTTCATATGGAAGGGAAGCCACACACATGGCATGGTGTGTTCATATGGAAGGGAAGCCACTTGGTCACATGAAGCACAGTGTACCGAGAAGAATAAGAAACAGGCCACCAATTATGAGTGAGGAGGACCTTTTTTGGAAAGTTTCAGTGAAGTCAGTTTTTTATGGATGAAACAAACTAGTAAACAGAAGTGGCCCTCTGTGTTTACTACAGATTAAATATAAACACATATAAACAAGAAAAGAGAGGAAACGCAAGCAGACATGGCTCATTACTGCTTATTGTGAAGCAACATTTCGTGAGTGTTTTCAGGGATACATATGGTTGGTCTGGCAAATGTGTACATGTTTGTGTTTGTGTGTGTGTTTACGGGTAAGGGCAATCATCTGTCCGATGTGCATGCGAGTGTGTACGTGCGCACGTGTGTGTGTGTGTGTGTGTGTGTTCGGGGTCCAACACAGCTGTCTCCTGTCCAATGCACATGTGTATGTGTGTTCAATATTCAACACTGTCGGGTTCTGTGTGTGTGTGTGTGTGTAAGTGCGTCATCTCTTGCCCAAGAGTCTCCAGTGGGGTGAGAAGTTTCCTCTCGCTCTCAGAGATCAGAGTGTGAATCTGAGTGTGAGTGTGAGTGTATGCCTGCACATCGTGTGTGTGTGTGTGTGTGTGTATCGCTCTTAGAGTTCAGAGTGTGTGTGAGGTGAGGGTGTGTGTGCAGGAGCACCAGAGCTCCGTCTTTCACCATGATCCTCCTCCTCCTCCTCCTCCTCCTTCTCCCTCTCCTCCTCCTCCTTCTCCTCCTCCTCCTCCCTTGTGCTTGTCCTCTGCACTGGGCGAGCCTCTTCTCTGCCGTCAGCAGTCTTGGCCTTGGGGCTCCTCTGGGCAGCATAGCCTGGCAGCTCCTCGTCCATGACGGACAGGAAGTCAAAGAAAGGCACGCTGGGCTCCCATCTCTCATCTGGAACAACACCTGGGTGACAGAGCACAACAGATGAAAAAAAAAACGAAACTGACGAGCCTCATCAATCACCATTATCTTCATCATCATCATCCATCAATCAGCTACACAAATAACGTTCACAAAGAGTCCAGTCAGGGCCAGAGGCAGGAGGTGCCGTTCTTAAGACATCGACGTCTTTGAGACAACATTGATGAAATCAGTGGTTCTCAACGTTTTTTGAACAAACGCCCCTGACCACATCATGATTGTCTTGATTGCTAACAGTGAGCAGCGCTGTGGTGTTTTACCTCAAGTCTATAAGCAGAGATCCACTTTAGCATGGGCTGTGTGTTTATGAGCCTACATTTTCATTTTTGAAATGAATCGTTCATCAATTATAGTGCTTCGGCAGGCTATGCATAGGTCCTATTTTGTGTAATGAAAGAGAGGGAGAGACTATAAAGCCCACCCTATCAAACAACTGATAGGTCTGCAAAAATAGCCCAACGTGATGCCAATCAATTTGATTTGCCTGTCATTTTTCTCGTCATGCTCTCTCTTTCTCACTCCTGCAGGTAGGCTAATCGATTTTCCATAATAACAAATCGTACTGGCGTATTTTGATGTGAAAATGCGTGTCCGATACGCAAAATGCATACAGGTTGGCAGGTCTGTTGCTGTCATAAGCTTAAAAGTTGTGATGAATAACTTTGAGTAACGCCCCCCATTTGTGCCTGAGCGCCCCCCCCTCTGCTACCTTGTTGCCCCCCAACACTGTCCGAACGCCCCCTGGTATGTGGTACAACCCCCTCTCTGCTACCTTGTTGCCCCCAAACACTGTCCTGGGGGGCGGTACGCCCCCCCTTCTGCTACCTTGTTGCCCCCAAACACTGTCCGAACGCCCCCTGGGGGGTGGTACAACCCCCTCTCTGCTACCTTGTTGCCCCCAAACACTGTCCTGGGGGGTGGTACGCCCCCCCCTCTGCTACCTTGTTGCCCCCAACACTGTCCGAATGCCCCCTGGGGGGCGGTACGAACCCTACATTAAATCAAGCCCAATGGAACAAATCCGGATCTGAAATCGGGTGTTTGTACTGAGTGAGTTTTCATTAGTTCTTGATTAAGAAAGGGCACACTTCCAGGCGGAGACGTAATCTGATCCACCGTGGAAATTCCAAAAGCAGTCACGGTTATTATCACTGGAGAACGGGAACGTCGCAGCATGGATCGGCAGTGGGAACTGCCCAGGAACGTCAGATAACGGCGAGTCAGTGAGAATAGATATTCCCCACTGCTCTGCCCATTGTCAAAAGGGCAGCATGAGTCAGTGTTCTAGAAGGATCTGAGAGGCTGCTTATGAAAATGAACAGCAGGGACATGAGCCTAGAAAGTTCTGCCAAAACATAAAACATGAAAGAAATGGTTGAAGTGGGAACGATGCGGGAACAATGTGGGCCAATGATGGGAAAACAGATGAAACCAGTCGAGTTGTGCAAAAGAAAGGCGCATTCCTCTTTGTGAAAAGAAAATGAGGAACTTGACTGAGAAAAAGTAAAAAAAAAAAAACAGAAGCCAGTGAGGCATTCACACATGTGGAAGATTGAGCAAAAATATATGTCCAGTGCACAGGATGCAAGAAAAGTGAAACAGTGACTGGACTCCCCCCAGGGTGAGTTTAATTTCACTGATGGCTACCAGGCAAAAGGCCTCAGTCTCATGAGAGAAAGAGAGAGAAAGAGAGAGAGAAAGAGAGCGAAAAAAGAGGGAGAGAGAGAGAGGGAGGGAGAGAGAGAGAGAGAGGGAGAGAGGGAGGGAGAGAGAGAGAGAGAGAGAGAGAGAGAGAGAGAGAGAGAGAGAGAGAGGGAGGGAGAGAGAAAGAGAGAGGAGAGAGAAAGAGAGAGAGGGGGGAAGAGGTCACTCCTCAAGTAGCACTCCTCCTCCTCACATCAGGGGAAAGCAGCAAACATCCAAAAATAAACCCAAACAACAGGGCCGCCGCCAGACTGCTCCGGGCGCCAACTCGGATCAAGGTGAGCGGGAGAGGAGGGGGTGAAAACACATGCGCCGGCCTGACTTCCTAATGCATGGTGCCCGGGTGACCACACACAACAGGGGCTTGCACCCCAGAGAGAGGGGAACAGCGGTTACAACAACAACAACATCAACAACAACATCAATAACAACACAAAACAGACTGAGAGAAACGTGGTTTGGAGCTCACGCCTGGGCCATGTGGTGCCTGTCTGTGTTTTTTTCCCCCTTTGGAATTTAAACTGCTCATAAAAGAATAATACATGAGAGAATGGATCTCTAAAAGGACTGAATTTTCCTACCATTAAACAAAAAGACATTTTAATAAGACTGATGGATAAACCTTCACCGCTACCTGGCACAAAATGAAAGAAAGACAGAGAAAGAGATAGGCACAGAAAGAGAGAGATAGAGAGAGAGAAAGACAAGACAAAGTAGGAGAGAGAGAGAAAGAGTGAGTTGGCATCAACAGCATCGGTGATCTCTGTAGCGGTACTCGAGCCCAAGAGGACTGGCACCAGCCGCAGCAACTCAATTAAGGGATATGGTTTCGCCCGCTCTGCCTGCTCCTCATAGGAAGCAGATGGAGTCTGGGGCCACTTCTGGGAAGCTGGCACTGGGTCAGCGCTGCTCTTTAGCACCAGAGGACCTAAACATCCACTCAGGCCCCATCAGAAGAGCGAGAGGAGGGAGACGAGAGATGGGGTCTGTGGGGAAATCAATGAAGTCAGTGATGAAGTAAAGGAGCGATGGGGGGGGGGGGGGGGGGCAACGTTACCATGCGGACAGCTTTTTACTGTAATGCCATCTGGACAATACCGATGATTGCTTTTACGTGAATGGGGCGGGGGGGGGTGGGGGGGGGGGGTGCACAGTGGGGGGCCGAGAGAAGACGGAGAGGAGAAGATGAGCTCACGGACAGTGATGAATGGAGAACAGGGTTCCACAAAGGCCTGAGACTCTGAGATGATGGAGAACAGGCCTCCACAGGCAGGGAGGGTGTCATCATGATGGAACTTTGTGTCACAAATTAAACCCATCAACACCAGTGAGTCAATAGAGCTTCTCCTAAGCCCCAAATTAGTACAGCAGACTGGAGCGGGGGGGGGGGGGGTGTTGAATGTGGAATACATTAGCCGAATTAGCGGGGGCAAGTGTTTATTTGTACAACTTTACAGTGCTTTGTGAAACTGCGCTGCCTGTGACTGAGGATCCTTATACAGGCATAACTATGTTAACACTACACTACATTCTTCCATTCCAGATGTGTGCTTTTCAAACCCGCACAGAACGTGATAATGGCTTTTGGTCAGTACGAAAAAAAAATTTACACTCTGTTATGAGAAGTAAGAGTAATGTTATAGAGTGCTATGTGCTGTAACTGCTATCAGCTAAGCTTCAGTGAGGCGTGTCCAGTACTGGCTGCCATAATGGTAGCCTAGAAATCTAGACGCACCCTAGCGGCAGCAAATGTAATTTGCAGCCAGGGTAGTCTAGCAACTCGTCGTTGGCTTGGAAGCGGGAAAAATTAAACTTCTATCAGGCCAATCACATCGTGTTTAGAGTCGGCGACGGTTCTGCATGAATTTCCTGCTACTTGAAAACAAAGAAGATGGATGCTGCTGCATGCTGGCGAACAGTGGTCTTTGAATCGCGACTCGAGTTAAGCTTTTTTTAAATTGGCAAAAGTTTGATCAACTAGCCAACTAGCTCCGCTTGTGGGAAAACGCATGGGACTCATGAGTTGTAGCGCTATCCTATTGCGTGCAGAAGGAATTTGAAAGACAACTCTTTATCCCGCCCATCGGATTGAGCACGGCGAATGGTGAGTTCCCAGACCCTACATCTTGATGTGGGTCTGGCTCTTCAGGCTAGCAGTCTGGAGGTATTAAACAGATCTGATAACAGTGGTGGATTATCAACCCATTAATTTCAACAGGGCTAAGATGGGGTTCAAAGCTCCTTCAATCCAGGAAGTATGACATTCACTAGACATCTTACTGATCACTATGACCTGACCAAATGTGTGTATATACTGCGTATATAATGCATATGGCACAATACCTGCTGTGACTGGAGTGACAAAAACTCGTGGCTGAAACCAGCCTGTGGGAAACAATGCACCTGGAAAGCTCCTAATGTCCAGAGAAAGGGGCAGTGGTAGTGTAGTGGTTAAGGAGCTGGGCTAGCGTGCAGTAGCCTGTAGGGCGGTGGTAGTGTAGTGGTTATGGAGCTGGGCTAGCGTGCAGTAGCCTGTAGTGTAGTGGTTAAGGAGCTGGGCTAGCGTGCAGTAGCCTGTAGGGTGGTGATAGTGTAGTGGTTAAGGAGCTGGGCTAGCGTGCAGTAGCCTGTAGGGCGGTGGTAGTGTAGTGGTTATGGAGCTGGGCTAGCGTGCAGTAGCCTGTAGGGTGGTGGTAGTGTAGTGGTTAAGGAGCTGGGCTAGCGTGCAGTAGCCTGTAGTGTAGTGGTTAAGGAGCTGGGCTAGCGTGCAGTAGCCTGTAGGGTGGTGGTAGTGTAGTGGTTAAGGAGCTGGGCTAGCGTGCAGTAGTAGTGTAGGGTGGTGGTAGTGTAGTGGTTAAGGAGCTGGGCTAGCGTGCAGTAGTGTAGTGGTTAAGGAGCTGGGCTAGCGTGCAGTAGCCTGAAAGTTGTCGGTTCAATTCCCGGCTTCCACCGTTGTGCCCTTGAGCAAGGCACTTAACCCCAAGTTTCTCCAGGGACAATGTGATCCCTTGTAATATAGCTGACATATGTAAGGCACTTTAGTCAAGAAGTGTCTGCTAAATGTAATGTAATGTAATGAAAGACCCACATAAACCATCAAGCATGGAGCCCCTACCTGCAGGCTCCTCCTCTTGCCTCTCCACACCCTGAAGCCACTGGAGGATCCTCCCAGACTGCAGGGGGCGCTGTGGGGGGAAGTGGAACACCTCTCCTCCGGAGCGCAGCTGAGAGAGCACCAAAGCTGGGAGCTGGGGCGAGGCGCCCAGGTAGGACTCCAACACAGAGCTGCCTGCAGGTGTCCTACGACTGCAAGACAACACAACACACTGAACACCGATATCTTTTTACATACACACAACACACTGAACACCGATATCTTTTTACATACACTACACAACACAACACACTGAACACCGATATCTTTTTACACACACTTGCGCTCTTACAGCCGTAAAGGTGCATTTTTTCCATCCAAGTTAACAAATTAACTATATCAAAATTTACAAAGACAATATGTTATGAAGTACAAAACCGATCAGCTATGGCTGAGATAAGTCGCTAAAGTTAGCAAGCTAGCACCTAGCCTTTGTCCACCCTTTCTAATAATACTACAGTACTTTATACATTGAGATAGCACTGCTACGGAGCCACTGAAGGGTCATGCTGTTGATTTTTTGTTTTCTGAGCGACTTTTGCGTTCACTCACAATAAAATTGCATTCCTTTGAAATAGTTTTGCCTTTGCCAAGTACCACGCCTAAAGGAGAATTCTGATCTTTTTCAACTCTAGGGCCACTTTTGAAAAGTACACTAGCTAGCCAGGCCAGTACAAGAAATACAGCGGGGAAAGTAAGTATTGAACACGTCAACATTTTTTTCAGTAAGTACACTTCCAGTGAGGCTATTCGCATGAAATATTCTACAGACATTAGTATTAATTTAGGTAATCCACACATATTAAAAAATCCAAACATTAATGTCCCTGTAGAGTTATGAGTAAGAAAGTGGAATGCCACAGGAAAAAAGTATTGAACACGCCTACTGAAATTTCTTAAATACTTTGTGGAAAACCCTTTATTTGTAATGAGAGCTTCAAGGCATTTCCTCTATGACGAAACTAATCAGTCGCAGTATTCAGGTGTGATTTTGGCCCATTCTTTTAAACAGATAGTCTTTTAATATTGAAGATTCCAGGGGTCCCTCTTGTAAATCCTGATCTTTAGGTAACTTCCAAAACTGTTCAATTGGATTTAAGTCAGGGCCTTGATTTCCTTTCTCTGAAACCAATTGAGAGTTTTCTTTGCTGAATGCTTTGGATCATTGTCCTGCTGGAAGGTCTAGCCATGTCTCATCCTCATTGTCCTGGTGGATGGCAAGATTCTCCAAGAAAAAATGGCTCCATTCATCATTTCTTCAACTGTATGAAGTCTGCCAGTACCATGAGATGAAAAACAGCCCCACACTGTGATGCCTCCACCTCCAAACTTCACTGTTGGTATGGTATTTTTAGGGTGATGCACAGTGCCATTTCTCCTCCAAATATGGTGTGTAGTATGACATCCAAAGAGTTAAATTGTGCTCTCACCTGACCAGAATACATTCTCTCAGTATTTCATAGGCTTGTCCAAATGTTGTGTAGCAAACTTTCAATGAGCTTCGACATGTTTTTCTTCAGTAATAGAGTCATATGGGGTGAGCGTGCATAGAGGCCATGGCGGTGGAGTGCATTACCTATAATTTTCTCTGTAACAATTGAACCTGCTGCCTCCAAGTCTTTCTGGAGTGGTCATTGGCTCTTAGGCTACACTTCTGACTATCCTTCTGACTTCCTGGTCAGAAATCTTGTGAGGAGATCCTGTGCATGGCCGATTGATGATGCAGTGATGTTCCTTCCACTTGCAGTTAATGGCTCCAATACTGCTTACTGGATGATTCTGAAGTTTTGAAATGCATCTGTAACCCGTTCCATTGATATGTTTTGCAACAATAATGTTGCAAAGGTCTTGGAAGAGCTCTTTGCTTTTACCCATCATGAAATGTTTCTTGTGTGACAACTTGGTAATGAAAAACCTTTTTATAGCTCATCAATATGTACTAACCCAGCTTACATTAATTTGCACAGATAGGAGGGATAATTACTCTCTAACTACTTATAGATTCCAGCTCGTTCCTTGCCATTCCTTGCCTTTGTGTACTGCTTTTTCTTAGCGTGTTCAATACTTTTTCCCTGTGCCATTCCACTTTTTTACTCATAACTCTACTTATGAACATTAATGTTTGGATTTTTTTTATGTGTGGATTACCTAAATTAATACAAATGTCTGGTGAAAATTTCATGCAAATAGCTTCACTGGAAGTATACTTACTGAAAAAAATGTTGACGTGTTCAATACTTATTTTTCCCCGCTGTACATTCATAAACGAGCAGATGGCTATAATTAAAGTAAATTACTTTTTTCACTGCTGACAAAACTCAGGCATGCCGTTAAGTGTCAGCTAACATGGAGAGGATCCCTACAGAGACACACATGTTCCTGTTTACCCCAGTTAAGGTACAGAAGTTGTGTGAGTTTTTGAAATTGCCCCCATATGAAGTTGATGTTAGCAGATGCCCCTAGTGAAGATGCTTGGCCAGCTAGCTCAGCTAGCTCTATGCCGAAAATACTGATCGGGTCCGAGTCCGGCTTGCGGTCATGTCCTGGCCCTGCCCCCGTCTCCCTCTCTCCCACTCACTCACTCACTTCCTGTCTGTCTTCGCTGTCCTGTCGGAGTGAAGGCAAAACGGCCAAAACAAATCACCAAGAGTGTACACACAGATTTATCCAGCATGGCAGGTAGCGCTGCAGGTGCCCGGCGTGTAGCAGTGCCCGCATCTCCAGCAGGGCGGCGCTACTCTCGGGCCCCTCCTCCCTCACAAACAGCAGCAACAGGGGCATCTGCAGCTCCAGGTACTGGGGCAGATTCTCCACGGTCAGCTCTGGCTAACAGGCGAGGGGGGGGGGGGTAAGATAGGACACAGATGGAGCCACATACAGAACATGTGTGAGTGTGAGAGAGGGAGTGAGTGAGAGAGGGAGTGAGAAAAATGTGAGAGAAAAAGTGAGTGAGTGAGATCACAGATACAGTGGAGAAAAAAGTGAAATGAAAGAAAGAAAGAAAGAAAGAAAAAAGAAAGAGAGAAGAAATGGAAATAATGAGAGTAAGACAGAAAAAGAAGGAATGAGATTGAATTGCAGATAGATAGATACATAGACAGAGAGAAAGAGGGCAAGAGAGAGAGGGAGAGAGACACACAGAGGTGTGAGCATGTGTCAGACACACAGACCGCAGACACAAGGAGAGTTTCCTCTTGTGAAGCCAAAGGGCCGGCTGGGCTGGCAGTAAGCAGCGCATCATGAGTCTGGCAAACACTGTCAACGTCCAGTCCTCACAGTTGAGCTTGCCCAGAAGGTAGCCATAGCCCCCGCTGCTCCACTCGTCTGGCCAGACGGGAGGAATACACAACTCTCAGAGGATCCTGAGTCTGGCAGACATGCTTTATGTGATGGCCCGTTGGAGAGATTTTCTCTTTCACTGATTACATTTCAGAAAATCCCTCCATTCTGTGGTCCAGCCTTGCTGTAAACACATTGTCTCTCATTCTTTCTTGTGCTCCCTCTTTCTCTCTCTCTCGCGCTCTCACTCACACACACGCGAACACACGGCCGCACACACACACACACGGACACACACACCACACTCAGTGCCATGTACACATATACACAAACACACACACGTACACACTCAGTGCCATGTACACATATATATATACACAGAGGCACTCACAAATGGGTCCAGCGTTGTGCTGCGGATGAGTGTGATGAGTTCTCCCGGTGAGGAGGCCTGAAGGGAGTGGACCTCCGTCGGTCCCTCAGAACCTCGAGACACCAGCAGCGCAGGCAGATCCACGGGCAGCTTGCAGGCCCTGCAGGCAGCACAGGACACTCAGTGCCATGTACACACACACACACACACCACACTCCACACTCAGTGCCATGTACACACACACACACACACACCACACTCAGTGCCATGTACACACACACACACACACCACACTCAGTGCCATGTACACACACACACACACACACACACACCACACTCAGTGCCATGTACACACACACACACACACACCACACTCAGTGCCATGTACACACACACACACCACACTCAGTGCCATGTACACACACACACACACACACCACACTCAGTGCCATGTACACACACACACACACACACACCACACTCAGTGCCATGTACACACACACACACATACCACACTCAGTGCCATGTACACATACACACACAAACACACACACACATACCACACTCAGTGCCATGTACACATACACACTCACACACACAAACACACACACACATACCACACTCAGTGCCATGTACACACACACACACACACAAACACACACCACACTCAGTGCCATGTACACATATACACACACACACACCACACTCAGTGCCATGTTCACACACACACACCACACTCAGTGCCATGTACACATATATATACTGTATACACACACACACACACACAGTAAGCACACTCGGTGCCATATGCACACACACACACACACAGTAAGCACACTCGGTGCCATATGCACACACACACACACACAGTAAGCACACTCGGTGCCATATGCACACACACATACATAGTCAATGCCATGTACACACAGACATACTAAACACATCCAATGCCATGTACACAAACACTCAGGGCCAGATGTACTAACTCTTTTGCGCCCACTTCAGGCGTATTTGTTGTTTGCATGTAAAAAAATGGCGAGGTATGCACAAACAGGCCGCACTGAGGTAAAAGTGCATACTGCCTGTCGCAGGAGCTGAGAATGTCAGATTGCGCTTTTCCGTCTCATGCATATGCATTCATAGCAGGGTCAGGACAGGGAAAGTGGGAGTTTCATGTAAAAAGATGGGAGGAGAAGAGTAAAATGCCCCTACTAAAACTGCCCATGAAAGCGCGCGTCTAATTTGCGGCTAAATATTTCCACCTTGTAAAAGCAGGTGTTAAATGCGGTTTGCCGTTAAATGCGTCTATAAGAAAACCTTTCAAAGACAACATAACCGCTATTTAGAGCACCAGTTTTGCATCTTTGTACTATATCAAAAGCAACCTTAACTTTCGTTGGCCTTTCGAATGTCTTACTTTCAATTTCACGTCATCCACTTAAACTTTCCTACTTGCTAGATTTGACCATAGATCTTCCATAGCCTACATGCACAAGTAGGCCTAGATTAGGTAGAACTAACTGCTCTTCATTATTTTCCTGCTTGTTGACATCATGCATTGTATTATTTCATGATCGTTAAACTGTGCTTGTGATCAAAGTATATCGTTCAGTTGTTAACCTTCGTAAATTGTGGTAGGGGGCGGAGAAAGGCGCTTTTTACCTGATGAAGTCCAGGTTTGACAAATACGCCGTTAACATAAGTGTCATAGCGTGCGGTTTCTGCAGGTTTGATAAATACGACGTTAACATAAGTGTCATAGCGTGTGGTTTCTGCAGGTTTGATAAATATGACATTAATATAAGTGTCATAGTGTGCGGTTTCTGCAGGTTTGATACGACGTTAACATAAGTGTCATAGCGTGCGGTTTCTGCAGGTTTGATAAATACGACATTAACATAAGTGTCGTAGCGTGCGGTTTCTGCAGGTTTGATACGACGTTAACATAAGTGTCATAGCGTGCGGTTTCTGCAGGTTTGATAAATACGACATTAATATAAGTGTCATAGTGTGCGGTTTCTGCAGGTTTGATACGACGTTAACATAAGTGTCATAGCGTGCGGTTTCTGCAGGTTTGATAAATATGACATTAATATAAGTGTCATAGTGTGCGGTTTCTGCAGGTTTGATACGACGTTAACATAAGTGTCATAGCGTGCGGTTTCTGCAGGTTTGATAAATACGACATTAACATAAGTGTCGTAGCGTGCGGTTTCTGCAGGTTTGATACGATGTTAACATAAGTGTCATAGCGTGCGGTTTCTGCAGGTTTGATAAATACGACGTTAACATAAGTGTCATAGCGTGCGGTTTCTGCAGGTTTGATAAATACGACGTTAACATAAGTGTCATAGCGTGCGGTTTGATAAATACGACGTAAACATAAGTGTCATAGCGTGCGGTTTCTGCAGGTTTGATAAATACGACGTTAACATAAGTGTCATAGCGTGCGGTTTGATAAATACGACGTAAACATAAGTGTCATAGCGTGCGGTTTCTGCATGTTTGATAAATACGGCGTTAACATAAGTGTCATAGCGTGCGGTTTCTGCAGGTTTGATAAATATGACGTTAACATAAGTGTCATAGCGTGCGGTTTCTGCAGGTTTGATAAATACGACGTTAACATAAGTGTCATAGCGTGCGGTTTCTGCAGGTTTGATAAATACGACGTAAACATAAGTGTCATAGCGTGCGGTTTGATAAATACGACTTAAACATAAGTGTCATAGCATGCAGTTTCTGCAGGTTTGATAAATACGACGTTAACATAAGTGTCATAGCGTGCGGTTTCTGCAGGTTTGATAAATACGATGTTAACATAAGTGTCATAGCGTGCGGTTTCTGCAGGTTTGATAAATACGACGTTAACATAAGTGTCATAGCGTGCGGTTTGATAAATACGACGTTAACATAAGTGTCATAGCGTGCGGTTTCTGCGGGTTGGCCATGGCGCTCATCACGCTATATCTGGCCCTCAATGCCATATGCACACACACTAAACACACTAAACACACTCCATGCCATGTACACACACACTAAACACACACACACACACACTAAACACACTCCATGCCATGTACACACACACTAAACAAACCACGCCAGCTGCCTGTCTCTAGGCAAGAGTTAAGTGTGCTGTCTACTGTACTGGTGCCAATCCTGCCAGCGTGGCACTCTCAAACACACACACACACACACGAAGAACACTCTTGCCCTGGACTTAAGAATGAAGCCTCAGGGAGACAGCCAATGGTGTCGGGGTCAAGCACATAAATCTTACCATGTGCAGATCAAACAGAGCTGCATGTCAATCACATGCTATGGGCTGATAAAGTTGTGGTCTCTAACCTCCAATGGAGGGGGGGGGGGGGGGCTGGTCAGAGTACAGTAGTCTGCTCACCTCTGCAGTTCATCTGGAGAATTTAGTCTGGTTTACATCGGCCATTACACACTTTCTTAAAGACCATATGCAACCACCTCTTTAGGCAAGTTAAGCTGTAATTTAGAAATATCTGATTGGCAATATCTGCTGGAGTTCTCTGTATCCTGCAGGTATAAACTTTATAGAGGGTGCTTATCCAGATCCTTATCTACTGGTATATAGTTCAAAAGAATAAAGATAAGACATTATTTAACTCATAATCATTCAAACAATCAAGCTTTTTTTGTGTCTGGGTCAACACACAATTAGTGCTCATTGCATCAATGATGGCCAGTTGTGTGTTGAAGGAACAGAAACGTACGCTGGCCTGTGGGCTGCTCAAAGGAATCTTTGATTTTGAACTCATCGAACTTTAGCTTACACCAGAGGGATGTGCTATGGCTTTTTAGTCATGCCAGCTGCATCACTGCTTTGTAGAAGGGACACAAACATCCAGTATGTCCTCTGCAGATAATTATCAGGGGCTCAGTTTTGCGTAGGAAGCTGAAATGCTGCGTTTGAGTTGCATTACAAGAAACACTGTCTATCAATGTTTCCAAGACAAAGAATATGATCACAGCACAATGTTTCTCAAACTGTTATTCAGAACATGAATGTTGAGATAGTAAATTAATATAAATATTTAGGAACCATCATTGACAGCAAATTATCTTTTGAAAGCAACACAGATGCTGCCTGTAAAAAGGCCCAACAGAGACTGTTGTATAAAATTATCCTATGGGTTGTAGACATCATGATGAGAGAACGAGTTTGAAACTGTAAAGCGCCTTCTTTTTGGGACAAGTTTTTGACTTCAGCACTTATAATGGTGTATTTTTGTAACGTTGTAGGCAAGATGTTTGGACTTAATTTCTGGCCCGAGTCTGAATATCTGCCACGACAAGACTTTTCTTTTTGAGGAAGATGTATTTTGTATTGTGGTGTGGTACAGTGGTCTTCCAATGATCTTGCAAGCGTAAGCTAACAAAGCTGGTTTGTGTAGCGTCTAAGGTGTTTGGGGGTACAGCTACCACAGCTCCAGCATACTCCAGCACACTGTATATGATAAAAGGGTCAGGGGTAAGGCTAACCACATTTTAAACTGCCCTGATCACCCACTTTTTGGGGAGTTTAATCTGCTCCCCTCAGGTCGCCATTTTAGGTTACCTTTATTAAGAACTAGACGTGCCAGGGATTCTTTTTTCCTGTGGCTATTAGGAACCTGAATTCACTTGATTGATCTCTTGAATCTTTATATACATTATGTGATTATTTATTTACTTATGTATTCCTGTCCATGTTCATTATGACAGATGTACCTGTGTACTGTCCAATTGGATTCGGTCATTGGGTGTCTCCATTGTTGTTGTGTGTCCTGTACTTTTCTGTGTATGTGTTTTAGACATCCTGCTGCACACTAAGTTTCTTTTTCTAAGGAAAAATAAAGTGAAACTTGAAACTTGAAACAATGGCTTAAAATCCTCCATCTATCAAACATTGGATATGAAATTGAACAATTATACAAGGAAATGGTTCAGTTGAAAAAGAAGCCTGTTGGTGTGTTGTGTGGCACCATCGATGACTCTGAGAGCACATTTATTTGATTTGAACACTTGAGACGGGGAGGTGGAAATGAGGAGGCCGGGCCCTTCAGAAGCCGCGTTTATGGGCTCATGAGCGCTCTGCCTCGGAGAACTTACCAGTTTTGGGCCGGAGTGTCAACAAACATCCCAAGCAGTATCTCTCCCCTCAGCCCTCTCGACGCTTCTTCAAATAAGGACACTCCTGAGGGACAAACAGTACAGAGGAGAAACAGTGGACAAGAGAGGAGGATGTGGGGGGGGGTGTGTGTGTGTGTGTGTGTGGGGGGGGGTGTGGGTGTGGTTCAGACCTGAGGTGCGTTCAGAAGTGGCGAACGTTTGCGTCAATACGTTTTCTCTGAACATTTAACTCTAATTTCGTATGAGTGTTCCATTTTATCTGTAGCCCTTCGTCCAGCTCCACTGCATGTTCGCTGAGAACTACCTCCCTCCTCGAACTGCCTCCTCAAACTGCCTCCTCGAACTGCCTCCTCAAACTTCCTCCTCAAACTGCCTCCTCGAAGGTCTGCGACATGTTTGTGAATGTTCACCTGTGTGACCATGTGAACGCTCTGCGACATGTTTATGAATGTTCACCTGTGTGACCATGTGAACAGTCTGCGACATGTTTGTGAATGTTCACCTGTGTGACCATGTGAACAGTCTGCGTCATGTTTGTGAATGTTCACCTGTGTGACCATGTGAACAGTCTGCGTCATGTTTGTGAATGTTCACCTGTGTGACCATGTGAACAGTCTGCGTCATGTTTGTGAATGTTCACCTGTGTGACCATGTGAACGCACCCCTGCTGCTGGTGCTGGTCCTACCTGGGTCCCGTCTGGAGCTGAAGGCTCCCAGGGCCCTGACGGGGGCGAGGGCGCCGTGGGGCTCGTCCAACCCCCCCTCCAGGAAGGTCCGCACCTCCTCAGAGGACGCGAGGCGCAGTGGGCTGCCCAGCCGACTCCTGGCAAACACACACAGGAAATGAGGTCAGGACCTTCACGTCCACAGTGGCGCGCCAGATGGCGAGGCAAACATCACAAGCAGCAGGCACAAACACAGCCACTCGAGGCTGCCTGACCCCCCCTCACCTTACTGGCACTACCGATTCATGACATTTCCTCCCAAACCATTTCTCTCATAATGGGCCATTCTCCCGGGCTGGATCAACAATGGATGAATGGATGTCCTCATGCACTTCAAACTGAGTTATGGCAATTAGGACTTTCATCAGGACGTCTATCTGAAAATAATGGATAATGGGACTTAAGTTGGAGGATGATTGATGTTTGAAAGCGACATTTATCCGGATAAAACTAATAAAGCCTTGATTTATCTTTCTATTAACCCAAGCAACAATGATGTCAGAGGATCATAGAAAGAAAAATGTGTTGTTTTTATTATTAAGCTCAGCTGACACTCTATGAACTCTAATGTCTTCTTCTGACATTCCCACAATGTTGTAACTACTTACACAGCTTAAGTGTTGCACTGGCAGTTAAGCTAGCTGTGTACCACAAGTATTGAGCCAAATCGCAGGGCTCTGGGGATGCGGAGGGAAGTGTGTGCATCCGGGAGGGATTAGCTGCTCTGGGAAACGGAGGAGAGGGCTAGCAGAGGTGGCGCGTCACTCACAGCAGGATGAACCTGTGCAGGCTCTCACTTCCCATCATGCCGCGGTACAGCTGGGCCCCGTCGCCGCGGCGATACTCCACCACTGAGGGGAAGGAGTTGATTTGTTGGGCGCCGCAGACGTCTGTCCACTCTCCACAGTCTACAGACACCAGAGCGACATCAGGGAGACCTGGCCGAACACACCCACACATATACAGTACAATCAATATGGGGCTTTAGCACTCAGGGAGACCTGGCCGAACACACCCACACATATACAGTACAATCAATATGGGGCTTTAGCACTCAGGGAGACCTGGCCGAACACACCCACACATATACAGTACAATCAATATGGGGCTTTAGTACTCAGGGAGACCTGGCCGAACACACCCACACATATACAGTACAATCAATATGGGGCTTTAGCACTCAGGGAGACCTGGCCGAACACACCCACACATATACAGTACAATCAATATGGGGCTTTAGCACTCACACAGACACAGAGACTTTGAATCGCTCAGCCTTTCTGGGGATTTGTATATGTCTGCACTTGCACATAAATTACTGTGCTTACACAATCTCCAATACTGAGCAGGAGCATATGTGATCTGTTATGAGCAGTGATGCCAGTGTTTACACTGTGCAACATTCACAGGGGTTTTCATACATTTTTAGACTGTATTTGCAATTTCACCACCCAAATAAATGTCAGGTGGCGCAACCAAAAGTTTCTAAAAAATGTGTATACAGTGCTTAACAAATTATTATTTTGTGGTTGACCTTGGTATTAAAAGTAGTAGTAGTTTTATGAATGGGCAGGTATTTTGGTTTTCCAACATCCAACTTCACATTTAAAATGTGAATTTAAAATAAATTTAAAATAAATACAAATTAAAAATGTATATTGTTCAATAGAATAATTAAGTACAACACATTTTTCAACCATTTCTTCACTTCAATCCACTATTTGTTGGTTTAAATGAGTATTTTACCTGGTTGCACCACCTGACGATGCGGTTGAGTCACCTGACTTTGCTACTAATTTCAAATTAGACAGGCATCTTCTTGGACACTTACAGAATATAACCTTTTGACTTTGCTAGCAAGTTCATCCATTATTTTCCAATAAGAGTTTTATATTAAAATAACATTGTATTAATTTGCTCGGACGGTTGCACCACCTGACATTTTGAGGGTTTGAGAAGACAAAACATAAAATATATACAATTTTTATGATAAACAAAAAATATGTTCAAATTATACAGGTTTTATAGAATAAAACGATGCTTGTTATGAATCATTTAAAATTATTTTAAACCAAAGTAATGAACCCCGACACAGAAATCTGCATGTCACGTCATTGACCCACACAACCTGATAGAATTCTTATGTTTTTGAAAAGAACTGTATTATAAAATTGTATAGCAATGTAACATATTAGTATAATCTTCACAGCTCTACATTATAACGTGTTGTCCATTTATGTATTTCATTATTACCTCTTGTTTTTAAATGGATGTTTCTGACTATTGTGCTATTATCTCTGTAACTATAAATCTGCAAATTGTTGCGATTATCTTTTTTAAAATTTTTTTTTAATTTATTTCATAATTAAATAAAAGTAAACTCATACATAATAAATAAAATGACAACTAACTGACTGCTGTCTTATAGTGAAATAATAGCTAAAATCTGATAGTTAAGATGTAGTCAGTAAGAGTCACATGATTTATTAGATTCAGTTGACTCTAATAACAGGAACTGGAAGTCAGCAAATCAAAAGGAGAAGCTCTGAAGATGAGTGTGTTAAGGTCGGATTACTTCCTTATTACCTTCCAATGCTTCAGCAACCTCAACGAATGAATGCAGGAAAGCCATGGAAACAGCATCCCCTAGTGGATACACAGAGACTGGCTAAAGGCAGTTCACCAAAAGCATCTTCTTATAGCAACAAATAAAGTGAAGTTCAGTGAAAGTTGTCTTCATTTCAGGAAAACACTTACAAATCCACAAAAATATTTACATATTTGAAGATAATCAATAACATGTGAGAGTGACGCTACACTGTGTGTGCGTGTGTGTTTCTGCACTTACATTTGATGAAAAACAGCACCACCAGGTGGTCATGCTGTGCTAGTGCACTGGTAAAGGTATCTGCAGTGAGCTCTAAGACTGGCTCCAGGTCCAGCATCTGATCCCGGTCTCTGTACACAGACTCGGCCACCTCATCGTCCAGCACATCTGGTAACAGAAAAGAAAGGCAACACAGCTAATAAAACCAAAACCTCTGCTTTGGACACATAATGACAACCAATGCAAGCGGGAGGGATGTACCAGTGACTCATGATGATAACTATTACATTTCCTCTCATTTGACTGTTTAAAGGCGCGCCATTTAACCACAAATTAGAGATTAGACTTTCATACTGGCAACTCTATGTAATCTAATTCTAATTCTAATTCTCACATGTGAAAAAATGCACAGTGGTTCATGAATAGTGCACATGCATCATTGTCTGTCTAATCCCCTACACCTGAGACCATTAAATATGATAACTATGATCAAAATCTCTCCTAAGATCCACACCCTGCTTTCATTTCACAGTGCAGAGAGAAGAGCACTTTGTGCCGTACACCGGCAGCATTGTACCCAGAGTGGTCCATTGATCTTCATCGTCCTCGTCCTCTTCCTCTGCCACCTCCTCTCCCACAGAAGCGACCGCCTCTTTGAAAAGTGTGACCACTTCCTCTTTAAAAAGTGTGACCATTTCCTCCATGTTGTTAAATGTGACGTGCTTCACGGCAGACTGTGGTGAGTTGAAAGAAAACAGTGTGGTGAGCAGATGACCGGTGGTTTGATGGCCACTTGGGGATTAGTCTGAGAGCATCTGAGACACACTCACCATGTCTGAAAGCCTGTAGGCTGCATTGTACGTCACAGGGGTTTGAACATCTGGGCTATCCCTGGCAGGAAAGATGAGGTGAAACTTCTTTAAAATGACATGGAATACAGAAAGACAATTACTTTCAAACCAGTTCAAGACATCCTACCTAGGAGATTTGCTCTACTCTAAGTAAATGAAGTGTGGAGGAGTCATTTAAACTATTCATCTCTGCTCCATGGCAGGGATTAGGGATTCTACATTGTTTAAGAGAACAGTAAGACAATGATAGATCCCTTTTTAATAGTTATATCTTATTACAGCTTGGCATTTCTTCGAGATCATTAGGAGTTTCATGTTTTTTTTAAAGTGCACTTTGCTTTCTTTCCCCTCCTAGTTCCTAGGTCCTAGTTCCTAGCTCCTTTCTTTGCCCTCCTAGTTCCTAGCTCTTAGTTCCTAGCTCCTAGTTCCTAGCTCCTTTCTTTCCCCTCCTAGTTCCTAGCTCCTAGCTCCTAGTCTCCTGGCACACTGCACAGACCTGTGGATGAGCACGACTCCAACCTCTCCCCGTAGGCTCCTTGCGAGCGCCTCAGCTGTGGCCCGGTCCAGGCTCTCCGTCTGGGCCTGAGTGAAGAGGAAGAGAAGGGGCACCTGGAGGTGACTGTAGTCCACCTCCACCTCGGCAGGGTCCACCCACGCTTCAGTCTGGCAAGGAAACACATTTACGTTTACATATAGGACAATTCCATGGAAAATTTTGTTTTTTGTAACATCCATAACGCCAATAAAATGTGATGGTATGGTATATGATATGAATAGCATTTGCCATTTTGGCTGAAAAATGTACATGAAGAAAAATGCACAAAAAATAAATGTTATCATTCACGTCATACAAATGCCAAGGCATTTCACTGGTGTTATGGATGTTACAAAAAGTCAATTTTCCGTGGAATTGCCCTATATTCATTCAGCAGACACTTTTATCCAAAGCGACTTACAGAAGGAGAATAACAGTCAAGCCACAATGCAGAAGAGACCTTAGCTGGGAATTACTACTGCATCTGTCGACACTATTACTAGAGTTTTAGTTTTAGATTATTTATTTAGCACAGATTTACATCAATGGTGCAAGGAGGGAACGAAGCCCAAAGGGCTTGTACAAGAGTTCTTATAGAGGATAAGAGAGCAGACATTATAAGTACTAGTCAAAGAGTTCCTCAGAGAGCAGACATT
>NW_027468663.1:56744921-56769921 GCF_046254945.1 Alosa pseudoharengus | reverse complement strand
GCGATAAGAACCTTTTGCTCTGCAAAGTTTTCCACAGATCCTCATGTCATAAAGACTTCAGGACACTCATTCAATTAAAGTATAAAAACAACTGAAACAGGAATCTTTCTCACCCCATATGCTTCAGCACAGGACCTCCAGTGGTCAACACAAACTGGAACTTGGCTCCATACACAAACGCAGTCTCCATCAGAGCTCTGTGTTCTGATTCAGAAATACAGAAATGACTGTCACAATTACAATCACGCATATTATGTCATATTATGTGGTGTTATTCACATTGCGCTTGTATGTATAATATGCATTAGTAAATGTATGAACATAACTAAACCCTCGGTAATTTTAGATTATGCCCATTTAAGTCCAATGTCAAATTCCATGACTTTTCCCTGACAGAAAACCCTGAATTTCCATGACCTACTATATAATAAATGGTACATTGAAATTATTTCATCGACCAAAGATTTCAGAGCAGCTATATAGCGTTTTAGAATCTTTGCCTTATTTTAGAGTGGGAAATGGACGCTAACCACAACCACTCAAGCAGGCAGTAATGAAAAAAGCTAATAGCCTGGTAAACACCCATGCTGCCTGGAAATATTATGTGAATTCATTTTGGCAAGTAGATTTTAACCTGCTACAACATAAATCCCTGATATTCTCTGACTTTCCCCTAGAAATGATAATATTCCCTGACTTTCCATGTCTGTAATAGACTTTAGCAAAATGCCATGATATTCCAGAAATTCCTTTCCCATGGAAACCCTGTTAATGACTTCGACTTCATAACAAGGCATCTATTAGTCACAGTTATCTTTGCATCAGGAGTGCTAATAGATAGATAGATAGATAGATAGATAGATAGATAGATAGATAGATAGATAGATGGATAGATAGATACTTTATTGATCCCCAAGGGGAAATTCAAGAATTAACAGCGCTAGGTGAGGAACCATGGTGTACCTTGGAGCCCCAGCACTTGGATGTGGCTGAAGACGACATCAGTTTTACCCTTAGCAGCCCTCTCAATGCTGAGCAGCTCTGCAGGAGTGTGGACATAGCGCACCTCATTGAAAAGCACAGTGCTGAGGAAGAAACCAGAGCACACATAGCCATGGCTATCAAACATGATAAGAGAAACCAGAGCACACATAGCCATGGCTATCAAACATGATAAGAGAAACCAAAGCACACATAGCCATGGCTATTAAACATGATAAAAGACTCACCGCAGTATGAGGAAAAAGAAAGGGGATCCCTTCTCTGGGTCAAACATTTTTGTTGCAGTAAAACTACAGGGTGTTATTAAAAAATGGGCCTCTAAGAAAAAAACTATAGAATCGAGGCTCTCCTGCTTATATCTGCAGTATACTCAAGGCAAGGCAAGACAACGCAAGTATATTTATAGAGTGCATTTCATACACAGGAGTAATTCAATGTGCTTCACATAAACAAAAACAAAGAATAATAGGCCCTCACAATGTCCCTTTGAATCTTAGCAAATACTACCAAACATGCAAATCTTTGAATCAACTAATGTATTCACTAGATCAAGAGCAAAGAACAGGCTACTACAGCATACAACAGAGCAACACCCACTGACAGACTTATCTTCAAACAGGGACCTGCATACAATAGAACAGGAACCTTTGAATGGAGACCAATGTAGGGTTGCTGAATCAACTACAGAAGTAGGAAACGTTTTTAACAACAGTGGAGACGTGACTTACAAAAGTATGTGAGACACAATAGCATTGACATCAAACACGGTGTCTGTGTCAAAACTCCTCAGCACCTCAGAGCCTCTACAGACACATAAGAAGGAGGAGAAGAAGAAGACAAGGTTCAACACAGGCAGAGCTTTCTGAAAGAATGGCATTACAGTATGCTACTGTGTGCAGAGGCTCAGACTAGGCTACCAACCGAAACAAGCAGGCCTTCTTCAACAGCTTCTCAGCCCCACAATATTTTGGAATGTCTTCTTTTGTACAGTTAATCTGGGGAGGGTGAAGACATTCATTTATGAAACGCCCTTCTGTAAAAATGCACATGGATTTTGGATATTTTTTTATGATATCAATCTGAGTGAGTATTCATAAGACCGGGCAAGTCGGCCTAGAACTGTAGTTCTGCATCCTCGGATTGAGGCGAGTCCCCCCCCCCATCTTTCAGTAGTTATACTTCTGTGGTCATTACCTTCTGTGGTCATTACCTTCTGTGGTCATTACCTTTGCCACTGAAATGCCATAATCCTCCAGAGCTTCTGCAGACAGCTCCAGCTGCTCCAGGAACAGCTCAAGGGTTGGATTCACTGGAGGTACATTTACACTTATTAATTCAGCAGACGCTTTTATCCAAAGCGACTTACAGAAAGAGAATAACATTCAGGCTACAGTTCAGAGGAGACCTTAGCTAGGAATTACTACTGCATCAGTCAATATTACTAGAGGATTACAGTTCAGACATTATATAGTATGTAGGCTACTAGTCAGTGTGGTAAGAGAAAGTAGAAGGAGGTAGGCCAAGGGAAGTGTGTGTAAGTGTGTTAGGTTGTTGGGAAACGTTAGGAGAACACGCAAGAGAAACATTCATCATGCGTGTGACCTGCAATGGCCAATCTGTGTGTGTGTCTTAGGTGTGTAATACCACTTACTCAGAGTTAACTTGGAATACCCCAAAAGGCCACCCCCTGTGTAATTCTGAGGTAAAAACAATCCCTATATCTCATGCATCTTTTGGTTGCAAATGTTTTCCTTTTCAGAGCCTGACAAATGCACGGGAATGAGGAATCATGGGAACTTGGAATTGCCCTGTTTTTCTTTTTCCTAAAATATAAAAATCATGCAATGACGGGCTTAACATAGGGTGTAGCCTACATAACATCAACAAGTCTCGAGTTGGTGAATATGGAAAAACATTCTTGCCTTGTTTTCCAAAGTACACAAAGAAAATGTTCCCAGACAGCATCCTCTCCGTGAGAGTCTCCCGAGTAAGCTCCAGCATCTTTGAGACATTTGCCGCCGCACCTCTCTTGGCTTGCCAGCAACATAACGTCAGTAAGAGGATGGATATGAGGCGCATCATGATAACAAGTCAAGACTTCGTTGCAGATTAGAATGGGCATTCCGATTTGCAGCAAACTGTGGTTCGATTCAAGATAGGACTACAACTTTTTAAAACCTGTCTGGTGGTATTAGCCTCTTTAGGCTAACTCTTCAGGGTAAGTCATCCACATAATAACTAGTGTACAAACCACAGGAAGGCCTGACAATTTTTGCTCTCTATATTTAGCATTTTAAATGCAAGGTTGAACTATTTTACAACTGCACGCAGATTATTTGAATGTTTAGCATCTTTCCTGCGCGTCTTTGCAAAAACCAATGTACAGGTCAGCGAGTTCTTGTTTCTTCCTGTAAATATTGTGTATGCGTCCCACAAACCAATGAGATGCACAGAATTTTCAAAGATCCTGACGTCGTATGACGCGCCAATAACAAACTCAAATGTAAAAAGTTGACATCATCTTTGACCAATGAAATTTAGAATATTTAGAGGTAGGGCACCCTAACCCCCAATGACAATGTAGTAGGAAGTAAGAGGCGGAGTTAGTAATGAAACTGTCGTATATTTCTCTACTGTAGGAGAAACGTTTTAATTGGAGTGAGTAATGTTTTGAGCCAAGATGGCGGCTACAGTGCGCCAGTGCGCAGCTGCTCCTCATTGGTGAGGGGGCGGGTCCTTTGATGCAGCCTCGCTCAGCTGATCGCCCTCCACATCTCATCTCTTTTTTTCCTGTAGTTGTTTTTTTGCAGAGGGAGCTGCTTTGCAGAGATTGGGGGCCGCTGTGGAGGGCTTTCTCTTGTCTGTTTTTTATACTTAGATATCCACCTCAGCTGTTTTATTTATCAAGTTCATGTGTTTAGAGCTAGCTTGTTAGTTAGTTAGCTGGTTTGTTTTTTATCTGAGTGCAGCCCCCAAGTTTGACGCATATCTCTTTGGTAATTCGAATATCTGCTATATATGTCAAAAGTTTGGGCTGTCCATCACTTTGAATTGATAAGCACTGGCTGTGTTTTTAGCTCGGCATCGATACACTTATTATTCGCTATGTTGTTACAAGAAAATCAGGTCAGCGTTAGTGTTTTCACGTCTGTAACGGACTCATCAGATGAACCGATCCGAGCTGCGGTTCCCCCCTCAGTGGAGCTAGGACTCACCGTTGTCTATACTGTTCTGTACTCCCTGCTTTTTGTATTTGTTTACCTACAACTTTGGCTAATTTTGCACTATGGACACAAACGCTTCAGCTACCAGAGTGTCTTTCTTTTTCTCTGTTTGCTGTGGGCAGCGCTGAGGACTACGTTGTTTTCTTTTTACTTCAAGAACGTTGTTCAAGCGAACCAGTTGCAGCCTTTACCCTTTTGGCTTTTGTATTGTTTTCCTGTTTGCCTGCAATTCTTCACGTTATGTCTCCTAAACCTATATTTTGCACAGGTAAGCTCTTTTTTTATTGCACGACTCTTATGTATCATGTCAATGTACAATGCAAGTCAAGATCTGTTGTGAGTCTTAACTAAGTAAACAGGACACGCGTTATTCTCATATTTGCACGTACATGTGTTTACCCCGATTGCACAGCGAAAGGTCCGCATTCAATGCAGTAGAACTGGGTCGGTCTGAACAAAATAACAGCCTATGCTAATCGTTCTATTTGGGAAAAACAGCATTATGTGTACATGGGCTGCCCTGAGATCAACCCTATGGGTTATTTTCGAATGGTGTATGGTTTGTATGTTATGTTCTCTGTAAAATTATTCACTCACAAACAGGCTATGTCATCTGAGCCATAAAACATTGTTTTAAAACGCTGTGTACATGTAAGTGGGTAAACAGACCTAAACAGTCTTTTTCTGGGACAGTCAGTCTGGTATTTGGAGGTCATCTCTCTCTGATCCTGGCTTTGCTGTAAGTTTGCTCAGTTCAGTGGAGATCTCTTACAAGGCCGCCTCTGCCCCTTGCTCCCTTCATGGGACAGGGGCAATACAGGTGCAATGGACAAATTTGCTTGTCAACAAATCTTAGAATGACAGGGGTCCACGCAATTTATTAGTCTCTATGTCTGCATAGAGGCCCAGCCTCCATTAAGATTTCAGTCACTTAGATTACAACATACATGTATGACTAATGCCTAAGGTTTGTCTGCATGATGGAATTCCAATGTCAAGTTTCAACCATTGGCTTATGGTGGTTATGTATGTCTCATCTATTATGATGCTGTGCTGAAGATATAAAATCTATCAAGCCAGCACTGTATGCCCAAACAACAGATAAGACTTTGTTTTTTTGTGCCACAGTAATGCACTTACGTCTTTTGATATGTCCTGTTAAATACGAGGACGTTCTTAGTGCAATTTGTCATCAGATAAGTCGTTTTGGACAAAAAGTGTCTACTAAATGCCCAAACTACAACTATGACTATAGATGCTGATAATTTATCGGGTAATATCAGTGCCACAGTTGTGTGATCACAAAAACTCAATGAGCCCTGTACTAGTATTGCAGTGTTTAAGACCTTTGTTGAATCCCTCTGGAATGGCTTGATGTGCTGTTCGGAGTGTGCGGCAGGGTGAAGTGGCCAGGCCCGAGTTTTGAGGGAGGCTCTTTGTAGCTGAGTGTGTCGGCACTCCTGGGCATCTTTGCTAGTGACTCGGCGCCCGTGCCGCACAGTAAGAAGACACAGCGCCGTGCAGTGGCTGCACCCACCAAGCTGCCGGAGTCGACAGTAAAAAGCGCAAGCCAATCAGATTCACCTGCAAGAGCATTACATCACCATCGCGCTCCATCCTGCGTTTTGTGGATCTCAACAAAGAGGGAGGAGAGGGGAGGGGAGCAGAGCAGAAAAGAGGAGAGGAGGGAGGAGAGGAGGGAGGAGAGGAGAGCGGAGGAGAGGAGAGGAGAGGAGGAGAGGAGAGGAGGAGAGGAGAGGAGAGGGGCATTCAGCAGCAGAAGCAGTAGAAGCCTCCTGCACCGACAAACACTGTGACACCGACACTGCATGCTGCTGTTGCCCCTTCTGCTGCTAAAACACAGACACAAAAACATCCTCTCTCTTGTCTGAGCTACCTCTGTAGAGATGCATATTTAATGGGAGATTCGGTTAACATGAGATGACGTAGTGTGGCAGTGCAAATCACTGTGTGCCACTATGCACAGAGCCCCTTCAATCTAATATGACCTCTAGTGTGTGTGTGTATGTGTGTATGTGTGTGTGTGTGTGTGTGGGGGAGGGGGGGGATAATGTGCACTGTCTGTCTTGATTTGTTGTTCCCTCTCTACTGACTTGGCTGTGCAGGGGTATGTTCTTATTTGCATTAGTCTAATGGCAGCCATGATGATCCCTCCTCACCTGCTACAAATAAAACACCCCCCCTCCCCCTCCCCCTCCATTTCTCCAGCCCCTACACATAGCTCATAGGTAAGCTCATGTCAGTAGTCAGAGAAATGGGTCGAAAGGCTGTTAGCCGCTCTTCTTCAGCTGATCCCCACAGAGCGATGGCTGTGTTGGCTCTGTGTTTATTTGTTTGTTATGTGTGAAGAGGAGATGAGGGCCTGATATGGGGCTGCTGCTGCTGGCATGCATCAAGTTAATCCCCAATGGCTCGTGCCGAGCTGCTGATAGAAATAGCATCTGCTCACCAGGAAGGCGAGGCTAGGCTAGACTAGTGGAGAGCAGGGCTACAGAATGGGGTCAAAGGTCACCGGGCCTTCAGTCAGCACTGGTGAAAGATCTGCACCATAAAGCTAATTGAGTCGTGTGGCTCTATGGCGCAGATCACCTCCTCCTACTCCTTCTCCTGCCCATTCTCTACACCTCCGTCTACTCTCTACACCTCCTCCTACTCCTTCTCCTACCCATTCTCTACACCTCCTCCTACTCTCTACACCTCCTCATACTCTCTACACCTACTCCTTCTCCTCCTACTCTCTACACCTCCTCCTACTCTCTACACCTACTCCTTCTCCTCCTACTCTCTACACCTCCTCCTACTCTCTACACCTCCTCCTTCTCCTCCTACTCTCTACACCTCCTCCTACTCTCTACACCTCCTCCTACTCTCTACACCTCCTACTCCTTCTCCTCCTACTCTCTACACCTCCTCCTACTCCTTCTCCTCCTACTCTCTACACCTCCTCCTACTCTCTACACCTCCTCCTGCCCATTCTCCACACTCTGCGCCCGTTCTCTGTCTCGCCCCCACCTCTGTCCATTTTTCTCTGGATTTCTGTATCAACTCTGTTTCACTTACTAATTCTCTCTCTCTCTCTCTCTCTCTCTCTCTTTGTCTTTCAAATTCAAAGTCTTTCTTTACTGACATGACTAGTTCCCTCTGCCCTGCCTGTCTCCCCCTACTGCCTCCATCTATCTCAGGGGACACAGGCAGGAGTGATGACCAATTCATTTGTCAGATTCCAGCTTCAGCAGCCTCTCTCTCTCTCTCTGTCTCTCTCTGTCTCTCTCTGTCTCTCTCTCTCTCTGTCTCTCTCTCTCTCTCTCTCTCTGCCTCTCTGTCTCTCTCTCTGTCTCTCTCTCTCTGTCTCTCTCTCTCTGTCTCTCTCTCTCTCTCTCTCTCTCTGTCTCTCTCTCTCTCTCTCTCTCTCTGTCTCTCTCTGTCTCTCTCTGTCTCTCTCTCTCTCTCTCTCTCTCTCTGTCTCTCTCTCTGTCTCTCTCTCTCTCTCTCTGTCTCTCTCTCTGTCTCTCTCTCTCTCTCTCTCTCTCTCTCTCTCTCTCTCTCTGTCTCTCTCTCTCTCTCTCTCTCTCTCCCCCTCAGGCGCAGCTGAAGCACAGCACAGCGCAGCACAGAGAGTCGCACGTTAGTGTGCCACGCATATCAACTGTTTGCATAAAATAGCTTTTCCCTTAATGGAGGCGGCATGTGTGCTGCGCGCGGCTGCCTGGCCCGATGCGTGTATTATCCCCCCGGCTAAGCTGCAGCCGTCTCGCCCGCATGTGGCACCTTGGTGTGTTCTGCTGCATACTGGCCAAACCAATATCACAGAGCACTGGTTGTGACTGAGGCAACTGGGGCAGTTTTGGCCCGAGCATGACCACCTCTTCGTGATGGCTATCTTAGGATCTTTTACGACTGTAGGGAGCCACGGAACACTGGTGTTTACATCTCTTCAGGTTGATGCACTCTCCTCAGTGCTGTGCTGCACCCCGGCCCGCAGGTTGCTTACTGAGGTGGTTTTACATCCGTATTTCTGTATGGCCTGTGGCTTCATGGTCAAGGGGGAAGTGAGACGGCAGACTGAGCGTCCTGCTCGATCTAAAAGGCTTCGAGGTTTGCTAGTCTGCTCGGCGGAAGAGTGGAACGCGTGGGAGTCAGCCATATGTTCAGTGTGTTTGTGTGGGATTTGTTTTTTATTCTGCGGACCTCCTGGATTTAGGCCTATGTGGGTTTTTTTTCTTTTTCTGTGAATTTCTGTGAGGTTACTTGAGGGATTAATTAGACCCCAAAGAGCGCTATGAAAAACGGATTTGTTTAAGAAATCGTGCTCTGGAACAGCCATGTCTGGATGCGTTCACATATGTGCTCTGGAACAGCCATGTCTGGATGTGTTCACATTAGGGTTGCAAAGGGGCGGAAAACTTACGGTAAATTTCCGGAAACTTACCATGGGAAGTTAAGCTGGGGAATTTTGGAAATATTCCAAATTGGAAACTATCATGGAATTAAAGGAAATTATGGGAATTAATAGGAATTTACGGGAATTAACTGAGAATTTTGGGTAATTCATACAAACATTAACATTTTGTTTCGTAATAAGCAATATGATTTGTATGTTCGTATTTTTGCTTAGCTTAGCATACAAAGCTGGCTAGCATGCTAGCAGGAATCCCATTCTCTGCCTATGGTTTACTAGCGTGCTAAACTAGCAGCACTGAATTGCCCAAGATACACCATGCCACTCAACAACAAAATCTGATTGGTTGGAACATTTTTCCCCATGCATATGCACCATAGGTTTCCTTTATGTCTAGCAGCCTACAGTATGCCGATTGTTGTGTAAGATAGGGTTTTGTCCACTACATTTAAGTTCCCTGTTATAGTCTAACTTGCCATATTAAAAAATTCCCAGTTTATTCCCATTAATTCCCGTTTATTCCTGTTAATTCCCATATATTCCCGTTAATTCCCATGGAAAGTTTCCAACTTTGAAAATTCCCGGAATTTTGCAACCCTAGTTCACATATGTGGCCAAAGCCATGCAGGTTATAGTGACATACCCAATATCACTCAGTATAGACTCAACACTCAAACTGTAGTTAGACTGACCTGAAATTATGTGTTGATGCAAATAATTCTGCCCAATATGTACTTTGATTGAGATTGGAAAACCGAGGCCTGTGCACTCACTGACCTGTGTTTTGTGGGCTTTCAAAGAACATATTTAATGTTTCTCTTCCCAATTATTGTGTGTGTGTGTGTGTGTGTGTGTGTGTGTGTGTGTGTGTGTGTGTGTGTGTGTGTGTGTGTGTGTGTGTGTGTGTGTGTGTGTGTGTGTGTGTGTGTGTGTGTGTGTGTGTGTGTGTGTGTGTGTGCAATGACAAGCCCTGTGCAGTGTGCAATCAGGTGTTTGTTAACATGTAACTAGGCCAGGGTTGCATTGGCAGCGCTCTCTTGGAGCGGTCAACTGGTCTACCTCTCACACACGCACACACTCACACACGCGCACACACACACACACACACACACACACCAGAAAAGGGTAAGCAGGTCAGACCCAGCTGCAGTAATCCGTTTGGCCACTTTGTTTGTTTTGTTCTTACTGCATGGGGCAGCAGTCTCGTCTCAGAGGCTCGGTCCAGAGATTTGGCACCAGGGCCGCTCCTCACCGCCACGGTCAGAAGCATTAGAGTCGAACCTCATAAATCTACATGTCAGAAAATGGAAGTGAATCTAGCTTTGCCAGAACTGCTCTCAAAACACATGCTGATTTTGAAAAGTAGATTTACAGTACTAGGCTGTGTATACATATCTCTTTCTCTTCTAGTTTAAAATAATTGTGTTACACTCAACTATAGATTTTCCTCTTTCTCTTATAGGAGGATAATGATTGCATTACCCTTAACTAGATTTTTTTCTCTCTCCTCTAGATTAAAATGATTGCATAACCCTTAACTGTAGAATTCCCTCTCTCTCCTCTAGATTAAAATGATTGTATTACCCGTAACTGCAGAATTCCCTCTCTCTTTTTCTCTTCTAGTTTTAAATGATTGTTTATTCCCCTTAACTGTAGATTCCCCTCCTTGTGTCCTAGTTTAAGATGGCTGTATATTACCCTTAACTGTAGATTCGCTGGGTGGGAATGATGGCGTGTTCCTGCAGAGTGAATGCGCTCGCGGGGCTGGAGACGTTATACAAGAGTTTGTGTAACGTTGGGGCTGTGAGACATGTGACATACATTATGACTCACTCTATACAGCTCACTTGGGGAGACCACAGAAAGGGCTTGTTTGCCAAGCACAGATGAACACACACACACACACACACACAGAGAGAGAGAGAGAGAGAGAGAGAGAGAGAGAGACACAAAATATGAACAAAAACACACACAGAGGCACACCAGGGTTGAAAAGTCTTTTATCTCTGGCTTTCATTTCTGATCAGATTCAAGGTGTCTGTCATCAGCCTGTCAAGCTGGGTCTGATGAGTTAATCTTCTCCATGTCAACATTGCATTGGCTGTCATCAGGACGTCTAGTTTCTAATATGTATACATACAAACTATATTTACAAACATATGCTTACACGCTATACATACAATACATACATACATACATACGTGCAATACATACAGTATATACACACAAACTGTATCCATACATACACACAATATGTATTAGATGCAAACCCAGCAATCCTTCAAGGAACCTTCCAGATTTTATTTCAGCTTAATCTCTGTCAGTTCCAGTCAGTGCTGTTCATGACGGCACAACGATCATTAATATGCATCTGCGCACTTAGAACTTAGAACAGACATTCTGCTGACTTAGAACTCGTATGAAAGAAGTTGAATGGCAAACAGGCAGTGCAGCATGGACTCCATCTGCCCTAGACCTACTACATCAGAGTACTTGCCCCAGATCTACTACATCAGAGTACTTGCCCCAGATCTACTACATCAGAGTACTTGCCCCAGATCTACTACATCAGAGTACTTGGTCTTAACATGCTCTTCAGAGGTGTCATAGGGAGCATTGTCTTTAGAGAAAGCAATATGTGAAGTCATGGTAAGCAATGTTCTTTTGCAAAAAGAAATGACTAGCATTTGCTAGCTGTCACAGGGGTGTGCAAATGACACATTGTCATTGTCACTGAAGTCTCAAGATGTTTGAAATGTTTCTGGAGACACTATATACAGCAGGGGTCTCCAACCTTTTTTCCTCCGAGAGCTACTTTGACAAAATGGACATGGCCGAGAGCTTTTATGTTAGTAGTATGCCATGTATTCACATAGCTGATCTCCACCCAAAACCAGTGAAAACTATTTGTATGCTTTTTTTTTTTTTGGAGAGCTACTTAGAAATAGGTGGGGAGCTACTGGTAGCTCGTGAGTTACCTGTATGAGATCAGTGTTTCCCACAGAATTAAATTCCATTTGTGGTGGTTGGTTTGCAGAATTAACTTGAATACAACAGTTTTTAACAAATTAGCACAGCGTGGTTATGATGCTAACCAGATTTAAGCACAATGTAGTACAACCTGGAATATCATAGTGTGGTGGTCAATGTTGATATAGTGGTGGGCCGCCACAAATAAGTCAATGTATGGGAAACACTGGAGACCCCTGCTGTAGAGCCTCCTATTCAGTCACAGTGTTTTTAAACCCACTTCTTATGATTTTCTTCCCTGAAAGTGATTGCTTCTGAGCCTGTTGCATGTTTGAAAGCTATAAGGACAGTACAGTTGCTGTAGATGGTTCTCAGCCTACTCACATTTGCTGATTAGATGTGAGGAGGCTAATTGGCCAACTTGCCAGTGTAGGTACCCTTGAAGGTCTCACTGGTGGGTTTTCTACCTTGTTGCTTCACCAGCCTCGCACTGCTGCAGCTGTAATCCTCCTCTGTGTGCAGTCTCGTGATTAGTAAGTCCGGTTTCAAGCAGCCCTTCCCTCCTGAGAGAAAGAGAGAGAGAATGAGAGAGAGAGAGAGAGGCCTGAAACTCAGGCCATTTCCTGTCTTGGCTAGCTAAGCTCCATGTTAGCAACTCTGCTGCCCTGGTCCTGCAGTTTAAGAGGCCCTGAACAAGCTTCCATCTCTTTAGGAACCAGAACAAGTGGCACTCCTCTCCTGCTGCTGGGTCTGTTAGGAACCAGAACAAGTGGCACTCCTCTCTGCTGCTGGGTCTGTTAGGAACCAGAACAAGTGGCACTCCTCTCCTGCTGCTGGGTCTGTTAGGAACCAGAACAAGAGGCACTCCTCTCTGCTGCTGGGTCTGTTCGGTCCCTGCAGGAGAGTTCTAGTCACTGCCACCTCCGTTCCTCGTCATGGTGCACGCTGTAGCTACATGTGCAATGTTCCCTTTTCCTGTCCTAACAAGCAAGCCTGCAGTATTTTATTGCATATTTGCCAGGCTGAAACAGACAGAAATTATTCAGGTGTTTAAGATTCAGCTGTCAAGCCTGAGGCCTGTACACTGACACTCAAAGAACATATCTCATGTTTGTTTTCCTGAGCACAGTGTGTGTGTGTGTGTGTGTGTACACATGTGTGTGTGTTTGTTTGTTTGTTTGTTTGTGCAGTCAGGTGTTTGTTAACGTGTAACTATGCCAGGGTTGCATTGGCAGCACTCTCCTAGAGTGAGCAACTGGTCTAGCTCACACAAACACACACACACACACACACACTATTAGGCATGTAATCACCTGGATTAGTGTTTTAAAAATAACTATATGTAATGCATAGCGGTACAATAATTAGAAAATGCTAAAAAAAAAAAAAAGGAATGTAAAATTAAAACTCCCAAAGCTATATGGGCGTGCGGCGCGCCTCCTTAGTGCTAAATAAAAGTTGACCACACAGTGTTTTTGTTGTGTTTTCAGGGCCAGTCCGGTGTCTGGAACACACTTATTCAGCCTACTGTAGCTACAGACACTGGCTGAGTACAGCACATAACACAGGGTGTGGGTGACTCAAAGTTTCACAGACAGGCGGGATGGGACAGGATGGGTCATTAACACACACACACACACACACACACACACACACACACACACAAGGGATGAGTTGAGGCCTCGTGAGAGGCCTCATGGGAACCTGCTGTCTAATGAAAGGTTTCCTTTTCTGAAGGCCTTACTGTGTGTGAGGAATCATTAGTCACACTTCCTTCTGGACAGGCATCATGTGAAATTGTGTTTGTGCGTGTGTGTGTGCGCGTGGTTTCCTGAGCATCAGTTTCAGTCTGTTTCTGTCTTTCTACCTGTGTGTTTGTGTGTGTAAGAGAGAGAAAGTACAAGTGTAAGTGAGTGTATGCATGTTCATGATTTGTGTGTGTGTGTGTGTGTGTATTGTTAAGATTCACATGGAGTGACCGGTTAACTGACCGTGGGCTGTGGGTTCACCCTCAGACAGCGTCACCATTGGTCACGGTTTGGAGGAGAAGACCGGCTCTGTTCTGCAGTATAGGCCATACTGACCGTGCATTGGCCAGTGGGCTGTGAAGTTGTGTGTTCTGAGAAGAACTCGTGTTGCTGAGGTTCTGCTGAAGTGCTTGTTGCTGAAGCAATTGCAGGAAAACTGCCCAGTGGGCAAGTGAGATGAGCCTGGGCTGGACTCGAGCAGACGCTGGTGTGATGTGACAAACACGGCACATGACTGAAGGGAAAAAAGAGCTGATGTGGGCTTTATAAGTTAAAAATAATTTTGAGGAACCAAACCAAATTTTGGGTGACTACATGCTCACTTTGCTAACGCATGACAATCTAATGTGGTTGCCATGGGCCAGACTAGGGCTGGGCGATATATCGATATAAAAGATATATCGATATATTTTAAAATGCGATATGGAATTAGACCATATTGTATGTATGGATATAGTTCAGATTTGCGCCGTGATCCTTGCTCCACGCAAGCCGCTGACCGGAGCTCTCCGCACTGCTCCGCTCTCTGCACTGCTGTGAAACTGCACGCTACTTTTCTCATAAATATATTTATTTCAGAAAAAGATTGGCCTATTTTATTTTATAGGCTATTTTTATTTAAGATATTGTTTTTTATTTAAATGTGCACCTTACAGAGCTTTGATTTCAAAAAAGGCACTCTAGTTTTATGTTTACATTTTATTGTTATTTGAGTAGTGAGTAGAACATATTTGACATGAACATTTCATTTTACAGCTCTAACTTTGCGGAAAAAATATAAGGATATATATTATATATCGATATTCAACCTAAATATATCGGGATATGACTTTTGGTCCATATCGCCCAGCCCTAGGCCAGACCACAGTCACTTTACCCTTACTTTTCTCTCCTGCCTGTAGAAAAGTCTGCCTGCATGTTTTTGTCCTCTCTCACTCTTTCTACACTAATGAAGCCAGCCGCTTGCATGCAGGTCACTGGATCAGTGGGATCTTTCCCATGCCCTTGCTCTCTCTCTCTCTCTCTTTCTCTCTCTCTCACGCTCTCTCTCTCTGGGCACCCTGCCCTGTGTTTGAGCCTGTGAGCAGCTCTTTTCTGTTCTACTGTGTGAGACTGACCTGCTGAGACGTGATACTGACCTGCTTTCATCAGTCATGAGTTCACATTTTATTCCAGGCCATCAACATACTCCTGCCACTCTCAAAAATGCTCTCTCTTGTTTACACTCTCTTGTTTACAAAAATGCTCTCTCTTGTTTACACTCTCTTGTTTACAAAAATGCTCTCTCTTGTTTACAAAAATGCTCTCTCCTGTTTACACTCTCTATGCTATGCTTCTAGCTCTCTCTTTCTTTCCCTCTGCCACCAACCACCCCTCCCCCCCCACACACACACACACTGACTCACATGTACACACACTATTTATTAGCTAATCTGCTATTAGCTACATAGACTTCAGTTTCTCTCCTCTCTATCTTCCTCTGTCACGTTGTGTGTGTGTGTGTGTGTGTGTTTGTGTGCAGATTAGAGAAAACTAAACATACTAAGTCACTCTCTCTTTCTCTTTCCCTCCCTTGCATACCAACAGACACAGGTAGATACATGTTCAGGCTCAAGCCTCTCGGTGCTCTGTACTCAGGAACATAACGCTGGGTCACCCCGGAACATAACGCTGGGTCACCCCGGAACATAACGCTGGGTCACCCCGGAACATAACGCTGGGTCACCCCGGTTGGTCTTAGGAAAGCTGACCTGTTTTTCCCCATGTGGGTCTTTGTGATGTGGTGTGTTGACTGTGTTGAAGTGTGTTTGCGAGTTTTTGTTTGTTGGGCTTTTAGTGTGTTTAGAGTGGTTTCTTGTTGGGATGGCAGATTGCTCAGGGGCATTTGAGCTCTCCTGAATCTTCTGTGAAATGGCCATCACACACACACACACACACCTCCCTCTCCACTCTCGACTGCCCTCTCTCGGGAGCGGACACCCAGGCCGTGCGCTGTGCTGTTTGTTTTGGTCAGCGTTTCTCTGTTTCGCCACTAGGGTTGCAACCCTATTCGCCACACATGAATTCTTCATAGCCCTGGGGAGCATGGCACAGCTCTGATAGTCAAAAGGAAATCGGCTACATGACACTGACATAAACACTCCTAGCTCACTCCGGCTCCAATACCAGTGGCATATTTAGTCTCACGTGTGTGTGTGTGTGTGTGTGTGTGTGTTTGTTTTCTCTCTGTGTGGTGAGGTTAATTTAATACACCCCTCTGGCAGTGCACTGCTGCTGATCCTCTGAAGCGTGTAGCCTGATGCTAAAATGTCAGTTCAGTTGTTGAAATACAGAGCCGCTGGTTTAATAATGACAATATGCTTCATTGGCTGTGCGGCGTCAGTTTAATTCCACTGCATATTGGCTGTGTCTCTTCATATTGGCACAACACGAGAGGCCTGCACAGATGCACAACATGACCTAAACACACACACACTGCACAGATGCACAACATGACCTAAACACACACACACTGCACAGATGCACAACATGACCTAAACAAACACACACTGCACAGATGCACAACATGACCTAAACACACACACACACTGCACAGATGCACAACATGACCTAAACACACACACACACACACTGCACAGATGCACAACATGACCTAAACACACACACACACTGCACAGATGCACAACATGACCTAAACACACACACACACACTGCACAGATGCACAACATGACCTAAACACACTCACACACTGCACAGATGCACAACATGACCTAAACACACACGCAGAGCATTTGGTACAGTTCCTACTGTTACAGTGCTGTCCAGCTGACCCCTCACTCCTGCGGACAGGCCCTCGCTCACCCGGATGAAGAAATGGCTCTTATCTTGCTGTCATTCCTGGCCTGTCTGGTCTCATCTAGGGTTTGTCACCTCTCTGCCTCAGCCTGCCCTGCCCTGCCCTGCCCAGCCCTGCTTTGTTTCTGTTATCTCCCAAAAGGCTTGGGGGAGAACTGGAGCCCTTCCTCTAGGTAATCCTGCTGACCCCCCCCCCCCCCCAACCCACACACACACACACACACCACACACACATTTGCCCCCATGATCACCCTACCCCCAGCCTCACCTCTCCTCTCTGGGCTTGGAACATGAGGCATGCAGATTAACTTAGTAGGCTAGTTGAGCTTTGGCTAGTTGAGCTTTGGCTAGCTTAGCTTAGGCTAGCTTAGTTTAGGCTAGTTGAGCTTTGGCTAGCTTAGCTTAGGCTAGCTTAGTTTAGGCTAGTTGAGTTTTGGCTAGCTTAGCTTAGGCAGAGGAGACATTGTGGGTGCAGCCAATTCTAATTCTATAGACAAATTATAGCATTTGTCCCAGAACATGGGCCCATCCCCCTCACAAGCATACGTATGTAGCCTACACACACACACACACACACACACACACAATTTAGTATAGAATTATTCTAATGTTTTATAGCATTTGTCCCAGAACATGGGCCCATCCCCCTCGCAAGCATACATATGTAGTAGGGTGGTCCTTATATGGGGTAAAAAACATTTTTTTGGAAATGTTCAACTCTCACCCCCTAAATGTGTTCGGATATCAATAAAAACACACTGTGCAAAATTTTGAATTGTTCCTACAATATCTAGAGGTAGCTCAAGGCCTTTGGATATTTCCGGAATCGCTCATTTTTGCAGACATTGTACCATTTAAGAACGCACAACAAAATAAAATGCAATATTATTTGTTGGTCAGACTATAATAAGGAGAATAGCAATAATAAACAATGTCAATTTAATCAATAGCCTAATGAAATAAACAATGAAAATGAGGGGGAAAAAAGCAATAATAAACAATGTCCATTCAATCAATAATATAAAAACAATAACATGGTAAGACTACATTAAAGAGAATATCAATAGTAAACAACAATGTCAAATTAATCAACAGCCTAATGGAAATAAAACAATATTTTACAAACCATAACGCATAAGAAGCGCTTAATGAACTAAGTGCATGTTGAACAGATATGCCTTTAGACCCCTCTTAAATGACCCAAAACTATCACAGGAACGGAGACCACTGGGCAACTCATTCCACCAACATGGAACCACTGAGGAAAAGAGTCTTGAATTTGACCTAGTGTTTATGACTGGTCGACATAACAGACGCTCATCAGAAGACCGCAGTGGGCGGTTGGGGATGTATATCTTGATCATTGAATTAAAATAACAAGGAGCAGATCCAGTCAGTGTCCAAGGCCAAAGGCCAAAGTGACAGATTTAAGTTGTATCATCATATTGTACAGTTGTACACCCGGGACGTCCTCTTTCTCTTTGGGCCAGGAGAAAGTCTCCATCTTCTGGATTCTTGAGAAGAATGAGTGCATCTTGATGTGCGATATCAAACAGGTCTCCCAACTGGTCTACGAAGGCCTCTACATTGCACTGCTGAGTCTCAGAAGTTCTCTTGGCGTTTTTCTTCAGCTTCTGCCACTTGTCGTGAAGTGTTTCCAGTTGTTTTATGGCATGTTGGGGACGAACGGGAATCCTAGCCTTGTCCTAGAATACCAAGACTTCTTTGATCACCGCAAGTTTTTTTCAATGTTTTATGGTGATATTACAACAAACATAAAACCTGCTTCTTGAAGGGTAACTTCGTTCCAGTTATTTCAGTCTCTTCTGATCCAAGCACCCATATAGCGGATTTGCTTCGTGTTGCTTCAGCCATTGTCTCAGTGTATATTGTCTATTGTGCTTCATTCACATTGATGCCTTGAAAGACATATCACAACGGAAACAGGAGTTGCTATGAATTGCTCACAACAGCATATTATTGGGAAATACCGGAATCAGCAGATGAGATCAGCAAATACGCATTGCAAATTTGCATGGACAATATGGAACTCCCATTTTAATGTGGTCACCAATAATCAATACACATTGACTGCATGGCCAAATAAGTCCATTGCGGCCATAAGCATATATTATTAAACAATTATACATCCTAGCACAATGTATCACATAATACGCAAATAATCCTGAATATGCACACTGCACAGTATGTGTTAAACTTCAAAGGTCTTGAGCAACCTCTAAATATTGATTAATATTGATAAAATTTTGCCCAATTCTTTTTTTTATTTATTCAAACATATTTGTGGGGTGAGAGCCTACACACACACACACACACAATTTAGTGTAGAATTATTCTAATGTTTTATAGCATTTGTCCCAGAACATGGGCCCATCCCCCTCGCAAGCATACATATATGTAGCCTACACACACACACACACACAATTTAGTACAGAATTATCTTTTAAATCCTTATGATGTGTGTGTGTTTGATCCTGCTTTTCTACTTCCTCTGCATATTAAAGAACAGGAGAACGCGTAGAAAGACGCGTGAGAGCATAAGGGAATTCAACACATGCTGTGAATTTGACAGTTGTTTGCCAAATTACAAGACTTGTGAGTGACCGAGTGAATGTGTGTGTGAGTTGGGAGTGACCGAGTCAATGTTTGTGTGAGTTGTTTGCCAAATGATAGGACGTGTGAGAGTGAGTGAATGTGTGTGAGTGTGTTCACTAAAGTGTGCATCTTATTGTTTGTGTGAGTGTGTTCACTAAAGTGAATGTGTGTGTGAGTGTGTTCACTAAAGTGAATGTGTGTGAGTGTGTTCACTAAAGTGTGCATCTTATTGTTTGTGTGAGTGTGTTCACTAAAGTGTGCATCTTATTGCTAAGCCCTGTGGCAGACTAAGTCTATTGCGTAACACATTTGTTAAAGAGGAAAAAAAGTTTTGAAGTTTAACACAATAGATGCACACTTCGTGGGTACTGTGGCTACTGTGCCTGTCTTTGCCATTAAAACCTCTAAAGTCTCTGTGCCGTGACACATATCTTAGCTTCAAGTGGAGGGGGCTCATGAAAGCCATCTAGTCCCAGAGTCTTTGGTTGCTGTCTTTGTCTCTCTCTCCTCCTCAGTCACATGCAAATGCAGGATTTGCCTGGAAAAGCCTTGGCTCTCACAGGCCAGCCTGCCTTGGAAATACTAGCAGCAGCTACACTGCAGCTTTTCATGGCGCACCGCAAGCGTTGCTGTTGTGCATTTGAGAGACACGGAGGAGAGGCAGCAAATTGTCTGTGGAGAACTAATGTGCTTGACCTTGTTCTGGACGTTTCTATAGTCCGTGTGATGTAACGGTTTCCACTGGGCCAGCCTGAGACAGATGGTCAAGGGGTCCAGAAAGTTCAATGATTGGCTGAGCACAACTCAGGTGGAAGATTGTGAGTGTTTGTAAGTGTGTGTGTGTGTGTGTGTGTGCGTGTGTGTGTATGTATGCATGTGTGTATGTGTGTGCATGTGTGTGTGCGCGTGCGTGTGTGTGTGTGTGATCAAGTTCTCCTTAGCTATAGGCTGCACGCCTGGAGCTTGCCCAGGTCCCCTAGCCCAGATCTGCAGCACACCTACTGGACACAGACCCTTAGTTAGCCCCTGTAACTCTCACTCCCACTGCAGGCAAAGCACGGAGACACCCAGGTCATTAGGATGAACGCAGCACTGCCCATGACCCCAACAACAACAGCAGCAGCAGCAGAGTCTGTGTTAGATGACTGTGGAGCAGTAGCGTCTGTGTTAGATGACTGTGGAGCAGCAGAGTCTGTGTTAGATGACTGTGGAGCAGCAGAGTCTGTGTTAGATGACTGTGGAGCAGTAGAGTCTGTGTTAGATGACTGTGGAATGTTTGTATTGAATCTCCGTTGCTTGTGTGCAGAGGAATTGCTTGTGGTTGTTGGATGGCATCCCGTGTGTGTGTGTGTTTTTTTTTAACCTAGGCAGGGTTGGAATGGCTGGGGATTGTTTTGGGCAGGTTATGCTTGAGGGCAGAAAGATTGTTTCTTTTTTATTTGGTAGATTTGGATTTGAATCAAGCTCTCTAAAGAGCCAGCTGTGTGTGTGTGTGTGCCTCTATGTGCCTTTGTGTGCCTCTATGTGCCTTTGTGTGCGTACGTACACTCATGCATGTGTGTGTGTGTGCATGTACATTCATGCATGTGTGTGTGTGTGTGTGTGTGTGTGTGTGTGTGTGTGTGTGTGTGTGTGTGTGTGTGTGTGTGTGTGTGTGTGTGCGTACGTACACTCATGCATGTGTGTGTGTGTGTGTGTGTGTGTGTGTGTGTGTGTGTGTTTGTGTGTGTTTTTTTTCAGTAGGGAGATACATTTGGCCTCTAATCTGTAGATTTAAGTGATGGTGTCCACAGCTCCTGCGTAATGCTGTCTCTCCCGCTGGCCTGACAGAGGAAGTCTTCAAAAGAAATGTCAGAAAGCAGGACAGAAACGTCTGTGGTGTCGTAATAGATCCACTTTAGCCTCAGAGATGCAGGCAGTGCAGAGAAACACTTCACAATTCTCTCCCTCTCTCTTGTTTTCTCTGTGTCCCTCTCTCTTCTCTCTGAGGAAGTAGGCGATGTGTGTGTGTGAGTGTGAGACGGAGAGGATTAATGTTGTACTGTATGTTTGTGTGTGTGTGTCTGTGTGTGAGTTTGACGGAGAGGGTTAATGTTGTACTGTATGTGTGTGTGTGTGTGTGTGTGTGTGTGACGGAGAGGGTTAATGTTGTACTGTATGTGTGTGTGTGTGTGACTGAGAGGGTTAATGTTGTACTGTATGTGTGTGTGTGTGTGACAGAGAGGGTTAATGTTGTACTGTATGTGTTGTATTGGCATGTGTATGAAGACATGACCGAGTAATAATCTCTCTCTCCCTCTCACCCCCTTCCTCTCTTCTCTCCATCTCTCTCTCTCTCGCTCTCTCTCTTTCTCTCTACTCCTCTACCCCCTTCCTCTTTTCTCTCCATCTCTCTCTCTCTCTACCCCTCTCCCTCGCTTCTCTCCTCTCTTGCAGGTGATGTTCAAAGCCAAAGCAAAGTACTCACCGGAACTCAACAAATACAAGTAAGTGATCTGAATCTGAGTTGTCCTGCATTAGTGATCTGAGCTGTTCTGCGCTTTGTTTGTTTGTTTGTGTGTTTGTTTTGAGTTTGAGTTTTGAGTTTCTCCTAAATCCCTTCGTTAGGAACTACTTTTAGTCCTAAGATGCGTTGTGAATTCGGCCTCTGGGTTGATCTGTGTTGAGTTGCATCTCTCTGCTCTCTGCCGCTGTGGCCTGATGGGAGAGTGGGGGGTGGGGGGGGGGGGGGGGGTGTGTCACTTGGCAGAGGACCTGATTGGGAGCAGATAAATCGGAGGGATGATTGGGGGAGGGGAGACCGTTTCCAAAGCAACCCTTAAATGGACACATATGAGCTGCCATTCACCATGGTGAGTAAGTCATCTGGGTTTGAAGGATTATTTTGTTGTCTTTTCTTTGTTTTGTAATCTATTTTGTTTGTTTACCTTTATTTTGTTTGGGGATCAGTACTCTTACTGTAGTGTTGTTCAAATCAGCGTTGATTTCAATAGATATTTAGTTTTACATCTAATTATTTAGCAGGCGCTTGTATCCAAAGTGGCTTATAGTACAAGTGGGTTACAATACAGGCAAATGCAATCGCTAACCAAGGGGAAAAAAACATTGCAAGTCTGGTGCCATGAGAGATATGTGTCAGTTTAGTAGGCTTCAAAAGCCACCTCTTGTCTCCATAGCACTAGAGAGCGCAGGGAGCTGGTGGCGTTGGTGTTGGCTGTACATTATTCAGAGGAGGGACGCTTTAGTGCTCAGAGGACCGGGAGGGCGGTGTTGCGTAGGGGTTGAGTCATTCGCTACGGCTTCGTCTGAAGGGGGGGGGGTTTCAAAGGGCCCAGGCAGACTGGCCGGCGTGCTGCACACAGCTCTCGGACCCTGCAGGCCGTCTGAACCTCCACAAATCTGTGCCAACTGCACTCGCTGCTCCTGCCCCCGGACTCTGCCCCTGCCCCTGCTCCTGCTCCTGCTCCTGCCCCTGCCCCTGTCCCTGCCGCTGCCCCTGCTCCTGCCCCTGCCCCTGCCCCTGCCCCTGCCCCTGCCCCTGCCCCTGCTCCTGCTCCTGCTCCTGCTCCTGCTCCTGCTCCTGCTCCTGCCCCTGCCCCTGCCCCTGCCCCTGGACTCTGTTCCGTTCTGATCCAAAGCCGCAATCTGTGCAAATCAGAGCTTTGATCAAGTGATTAGTGTCTGATGAGGGGTGAAGAGCCGCGAGATCAAATCCCCCCCAAGCCTTGGATAGCCCTCCTGCTTTTGGCAACGTGTGTGTGTGTGTGTGTGTGCGCGTGTGGGTGGGATGGGGGGGGGGGTCTGGACTCTGCCTGTAGACGGAGTTAAAGAAGGGAATCACTACTCCATGTCTGCCAGTGGACTTAAGGGTGCTAAACTACATGTGTAATCGGGTCTGTGATGGCAGAGCAGGAAGGATTGCACTCCTGATCACTCTAAACTTGCATACTGTGTTTGTGTTTGGGGTCATGCTTGAGAACAGTGGGAGATGTACTAAATCTCTTTAGGTAGGATGCGAATCTATACATGGGGATGGAAATACTGCATAAAGATGATTTGTGTAAAACATAATGCTTTAAGGTTCTCTCTCGTTTCTCCTCTCCTCTCACCATGGTTCTCTCTCTTTCTCTCTCACCACTGTTCTTTCTCTTTTCTCCTCTCCTCTCACCACTGTTCTCTCTCACCTCTGTTCTTTCTCTCTCTCTCTCTTTCTCTCCTCTTCCTCTCATTCACTCCCATCCGTTTTCCTCCTTTCCTCCTCTTCCTCTCTCTCGGTCCTCTCTCTCGGTCCTCTCTCTCGGTCCTCTCTCTCGGTCCTCTCTCTCGGTCCTCTCTCTCGGTCCTCTCCCACACTGAGAACATATGGATGTGCGGAGACGACTATGTCTCATGTGGTGAAACACACGCAAGAGCATGAGACACACACAGAGCTGAAGTGCTGTGTTAGTGCTGCTTTAATATGGAATGATCATGACGGCCTGATGTGGTTTAACCAGGTCACGGCTAAGCGTGGTGGCTCTTGTCTCGTCTCCTCTGGCAAGCCCTTTCATCCTCCTCTCCCCTCCTCTTCTCCTCTCGTTCTCCCCTCCCTACCTCCTCACACACCTCCTCTCTTCCACTCTATAATCCCTCTCTCCCTACTCCTCCCCCACTATTTTGTTCTCCTCACTTTTTATGTCTAGTTCCATGAATAATGATGGCCTTGGCGGAGGAAGCTCCTCTTTGCCTCTGCCTTGCCTCTGCCTGGTCCATTCATTCTGTATAGGGACTCCTCGGCGACCGTTACTCCCGGTCTTCCATTGTTGCGAAGCCTGCTTCCTGTTTCTGTGGTTGTTATAGTTATACCTGGCCTGCAAACAAAGACAAGTGAAGAAGTCTGTCAGAAACAGCAGGACAATCAGCAGACATACTTTTCCGCATATGACAAATAACACAAGCCTGTTCCCAGGCCCCTCTCACTACAGACACACATGCAGACTGGGGCAGCATGGCCCACAGCATTACAGGGTGAACAAATGGTACATCAGTTTGTTAAGTGCAGAAATGGCTGAGGGGACTAAGCTTCTCTTGAAAAGAGCTTTTTTCCAGGCTAGTACTCTGTATCTGTGGCCAGATGGGAGAAGGGTGAAAAACGGATTCGGGAGGTGGTGGGGGTTGCTTAATATTGCACGTGCCAGGCGTGCTTTAGCAAGCTCGTTTGCCTCTGACAGGCTGGGGGTGGGGAGGTCACTATTTAACTGGAGGTCATTGTCTTTGCGATTGGCTGTTGGTATGCTATGGAACTGCTATCAATGGGTAGACCTGCTATGACCGTGTCGTCCGCATGTTTGTAATATGCGGTGAGGGGAGATGGGGCTGCTGTAGTCATTTGTGTAGAGGGTGCACAGAACTGGACTGAGAACGCAACCTCGAGGGGCTCCGGGCACGTTGTGTGAAAGAGTTCCCCAAGTGTGAACCCTCTTCGTCTCCCCCAGAGTTCCTGCTGGTGAAAGAGTTCCCCAATGCTTCAGTATAGGGTTCCTGCTGGTGAATGTGATGTTGTGTGAAAGAGTTCCCCAATGGTTCAGTAAAGGGTTCCTGCTGGTGAATGTGATGTTGTGGGAAAGAGTTCCCCAGTGGTTCAGTATATGAGTGTGAACCCTCCTCATCTCCTCCAGAGTGCCTCTGCGTCTGGGCTTCCTGCTGGCGAGCCTCTTCTTCCTGGTGGTGAACGTGACGTGTGCGGTGATGGTCAAGCTGGGCGTGGCTGAGCGCATCATGAAGGACGCCGTTCTGGCCCGCGTGCTCATCAACGACAGCCTCTTCGTGGTCTGCGCCGTCTCGCTCGCCGTCTGCATCTTCAAAATCGCCAAGATGTCCTCCGCCAACGTCTACCTGGAGTCCA
>NW_027468663.1:56717421-56739921 GCF_046254945.1 Alosa pseudoharengus | reverse complement strand
GCTGTGTAGTTCTGGGTAGTTCTGGGCTGTGTAGTTCTGGGCCGTATAGTTCCCCTGTCCTCTGTCTGATCTCATGGTTGTGTGTTGTGCTCTCTCAGGCCCCAGGAGGGATGATCAGCAGCCACAGCTTCAGCTCCAGGGCCTACTTCTTCGACAACCCGCGGCGGTACGACAGCGATGATGACCTCACGCGGAGCATCAGCTCCCGGGGCGACCGGGGCAGGTGGGTCAGAATAATCAAAGCATCAATATAACACAAGGCGTCGTTTATTTATGGCTGCCTAGGTCAGAAAACATACAGGAAATGGAATACAGGAAATGACTGCCGTCATCACCATTTGTCTGTTGCTTGTGTTATTTCAGGAGCACAAATGGCCTCTCCTCTAGAGAAACCCAGCTCACTGTTAATAGCATCCTGTCCCTCGTAGCACAGATGTGTATAGTGCCGTTTTAGAAATCACATTCAGACAAACATTACAATATGTGGGGGACAGGACTGAAATGGTTGTCGCAACATCCATGATGATGTCTAAGACGATGTCTCAGTCAAGCAAAGACGCATTTTGAAGTTCGGAGGCATAGGAGGCATATTACGCAAACACACATACGCAACCAGTTCAGCTCTGCTGTAAATGTGCAATGCCCTAAAGAGTGGTGGCAGTTTTTGGTGCATATTCATACAGCAAGATTCACTTCTTTGACTGTACTGTAGCGTTGTATAATTTTCACCCCACTCCATACTTAAGGAGTATTCCAACTACGTTATATAGTGACAAACCTGGGAAGTTAGCTCAGAGGAAGTAGTAAACCTCTTAAATGAACATGCCAAATTTTAGCTAAAAGCTAGCTATAGGCCAACAGAAACAACCCACCTCCAGTGAAATAAGCTAGGCTAACGGTATCAAACTGGGTTATTGCACACAGAGAGAGAAGGGTGTGCATCCTCTTATCTATCCCTGGGGTAGATGGCAAATAAGCACATGTTCCAAAGCAGAATGACCACATGTTCCAAAGCAGAATGACCATAGACAGCTAGCAAGTTGCTTATTCCCAGCCCTCGATATCAAACATTGTGATGGGAAAACCAGTAAAAACAGGTGTGTGACTGAACCCTGTACTCTGAATACTCTCATACTCTCATGCACTGATGCTATTGGAAAAGACATAGATGTGTATGTATGCATGTGTTGTTTATGCAGCAACCGACGCTACTGATAATTGAATGATACGTGACTGTATTGTGCTTTCTCTACATTTGAGTTTCTGATCCATGACATCTGAAATAACAGCCACACAGACACGCTGATCTTTTACTCCGGCTGGATGCACTTTAAAGTTTGAGTTTCTGATCCAAAATAGTGAAATAACTGCCCCTGCAGTAGGCTACAGTCTATCAAGGTGTGCAGGCTCCTCTCTAAGGTTCTGATCCAAAAAAACATGATATGCATGTGTCGTTTGAATTGCAAAATGATTTGCCAAATGGAAAAGCAAAAAGATTTTGCAATTATATTTGCAAATCCCTTTTTAAAATTAGAGTATTTATTGATAAATAAATAATTGATTTACAAAATACTTTTTGTAAATGATCTTTTTTAATACTGTTTATAATGGCAAATTAAGCTTCATTCATTCATCCAAACCTTTATTTATACTCGTAGGGCAGCTTTACACCTGTGGCCCTCCATGCATGTGTCGTGTACTCTACGTCTTTACTGACCGCTGGTTTCTGCTCGTAGTGTCCTGTCGACTACGCCACAGGCCTCGTCCAGCTGGTACGGCTCCATCCAGAGGAACGGCAGCCTGACCGGAGCGCCCCATCTCGTCAGCGGGCCCCAGGCCCCCACCGCCCCCCTGCTCCTGGCCTATGGGAACATCCAGACCAACCAGCACCACAACTACTACTCTACACCGCAGAACTGAGCCCGTAACCCCCCGCAACGCAACGCAACGCAACGCCATCCCCCGCCCCGCACCCCACGGAAGCCTACTCAGGGCTTCCCTAGTCAATACTTACACAACCACTGTATTCTGTTCCAGTCGGTTTGTCCAGTGGGACGTCTTGTGAGTTTTTTTCCCCCACTTCAGTGGACATATCACCCTATTCTGCTAACCTCCACACTCGTGTAAAGATTCCTGTTGTGGACGGGAGAAGATCCAATCCAATCAGTCTGTCCAATGGGGGACTCCGTGACATACAGACGTACCCATGTCAGTGTGTCCTGACCTACAGACGTACCCATGTCAGTGTGTCCTGACCTACAGACGTACCCATGTCAGTGCTGACCTACAGACGTACCCATGTCAGTGCTGACCTACAGACGTACCCATGTCAGTGCTGACCTACAGACGTACCCATGTCAGTGTGTCCTGAAAATCGGCTTTGTTTTAGTTTGTTTTCGTACGGGTGGCAGGCTACACAAGTGCACATTATTAAATGTGACTTTGCTTTTGTTCTGTTGGAGCCTCCTGTACACATGAATGTGTTGGGCTTCTCCAAAGCAGTGGTGAACGTCTCGCGTCTCCTCTCTCTCCTGCTCGGCTGCATGCTACAGGCTAGACGCCGCAGACAGGTAGTGCAGGTCTGCGCAGACTACTGTGTCTGCATGCTACAGGCTAGACCCCGCAGACAGGTAGTGCAGGTCTGCGCAGACTACTGTGTCTGCATGCTACAGGCTAGACCCCGCAGACAGGTAGTGCAGGTCTGCGCAGACTACTGTGTCTGCATCGCGGGTCCATTTTTAGGGCAGGCATGTTGGTGAAAGGGATGAGGCTCTGACTACTGCTTTAGATTCCTCACCATTCCTTCCTGCCTGATTGGACACTTGAGGATGACATCATTCCCAAGAGGTGGATGTGCAGAGAAAGACACCGCTGTAGTTGTTGTTGTTGTTGTTGTTCTCTTGTTGTGATAGGGCCGAGTTGCTCACCACTCCTCGTCACCCATTGCCCCATTCCTGAATGTCCCACAGAGGAGCCTCACCCCTGACCCCTGACCCCTGACCCCCCCGTGTTCCTGGCCTCGGACCGGATCAGTTCCAGGAACACCTGTGAACACAGACTCCCCTCTGTGAGCTGGGAGTCAACAATTTGCACTTCAGAAGAAAGACAGAAGAAGAGAAGAAGAAAATTAGAAAGAAAGGAAGAAAGAGAGAGAGAGTGAAAGAAAGACAGAAAGAAAAAAAATGAGCCCATAGTTCACATTGTAACGAATTGGCAGTGGCCTGAATGTAGTTGTTGATTTCAGATTTTTTTGGCTCTGCCATGTGTCATCCAGCACACAAAAGCTCTGGACGCCTCTGGACTCTGGACGGCTCTGGACACAAAACGCAACAGCAGTGCCTCTGGTACTGGGACTCGTTGTGCACTGACACAGAGCAAGAGGATGACGAAAGGACAGAGCAAGAGAGACTATTTTGAACATTTGTGTATGTTAACCTTTTCTCGTTTGTTTTAAATCTTCGGAAAGGTGAGGACTCTTTTTGTGTGTGTGTGTGTGTGTTTGTGTGTGTGTGTGTGTGTGAGTGTGTGTGCGTGTGTGTGTGTCTTTTGCCAAAGAGCGCCAAAGTTTGACCGACGCCCATGTCCTGTGAGTGTTGTTTCCCAGAAGACCAGCACCAGAGGGTTCGCTCCCTATCCTCCCCCTATGAGGTAGGGGGCACTGTGGAGCTGAGGAGCGAGAGGTGCCGCCTCAATGAATGTTTTCCGGGTCCTGTGCTGTGAATGTGAAAGATGGACGTGTGTTGGTTCTGAACAGGTCCAGTGGATCTCTTTTGGTAATCTTAGCCTCCAGTTTATGGCTATACCAGAGGCATAGGTGCCCTAACTGAGAGTATACCATGTGGATGACAATAGATATATCTGTTAGATCTATACAGTAGTTGTCTAATGTAATGTTGTGGCATCAAGCTTTTTTTTTCAGGGGTACTTTAAGAAAAATGTGCCATCACATACTTCTGAAGAAAAAAGAAAACCCCAAAAAAAGCCGTGTAGATAAATTTCAACTGATCTGTAGACATTGTTTCATTCCTTAGTCAGGTGGGTCCATCTCAGACTAAAAGCAATCCTGACCTGGCAGCAAATATGCACTTCCACCGTTAGGTGTGTTTGTCAGGAGTAGAAAGGTGTGATATTGAGTGTTATGGGAAGGAGAGAGAGAGTGAGAGAAAGAGAGAGGTCAAGTATGTGCTTGCTTATTTCCCCACCAACTATTTCCTGTTAAAAAATAAACAGTGTTTTGTGGTCTTTCGGACAATAAGAACAATCTGTACTTAGAGTTCTCGGAGTTCTAGTGGTTCTCCTCTCTGAGAGTGGACCAGACCCTGGTTGTGTGCAGGTGTACACCCAATCAGAGCTCTATTCATTCTTTTTGATTTCTTCTTTTGTTCCCACTCAGTTCATTCCCCCTTCTCACCCTCAGCCCTCTATGAAGGCCTGTTTGTTTGACACAAACCTTTTTACCTTATTTTTATTATTATGATTCTCGTGTGTGCGCGTGTATTTGTGTGTGTGTGTGTGTGTGTCTGTGTGCGTGCAATATCAACAAACACAATCAGTGTATGGGCGTGAATGCAATTCCAATTTGACTCTCTCTTGATTTTTACCCTAACAATGAGTTGTTTGTGCTTTGACCTTCAAGGAAGAAAGTCCAAATGGAGATTCTGTGGGTGTGGATCCATACTGGTAGTTTGCTTGTGATCGATTTCCACATCCCTTTTCTCCTGTTCCATTTTTTAAACAGACAGCCAGTTTCCTCTACATGGATTGAGCCTAATTGTAGACTTAAAAAAATAAAAATAAAAATTCAATGGAGATTTTCATTGAAGTTTGCTTTTAATCTGAGACTAGGCTTAATCTATGTATGTAAAACAGGCCTCATATGATTTTAAACTCGTATGATTTTAATAGGACTTCACCAGCTTTGAGATTGGGTAATGAAAATAGATTGGCGATTGAGCAATCAGAATGGGATCCGAAGAGTTCGATTGTCCCTGTTAGCTAACCTGTAGCATGGAGGCAAGATTAGCTAACCTGTAGCATGGAGGCAAGATAGCTGGTGCAGCGGCCATTTTCTGTCATAGAAAGTACTAGGCAGCTATATTGACAGGAAAGCCGGTGCATATGCTGTATATGCTAACGTCATCTACAGCATCTCTTCTCTTGCATATCCATGGGTCCCTGTACCCTGCTTCAAGACATTTCTATTCATTTACAGCTAGTATCTGAAGGAAGACTTCATCTTTTAAGCGTAGCATACATCTATTCTCATTTTAGTTTTGTTTCTGTGAAATCTATCTCTCTGTATCAGATCTCATGTCTTGCATAACAAGCAAGCAAAGCCTATATTATGATGATGATCATTTCAATAATTCTTTAAAAACATTTTAAATGTTCAGTTTGTGGCCAATGAATGTAAAATGTTTACCCATTTTTTTCATAGTTCATTAAAGATGTATGCAAGCACTACCATGGGGAAAAATAAAGTTTTACTGCACTGTTTTTGAATAAGCTGTATCAGACTTTAATTTAATTTTCATGGACACATCTTGTGGTTTCTCTTTAATTTGGCTATTGGGAGGCCAGAAAGACGCCACTGCTGTAAATGCAGCCCTGACAAACATCCTGTGGCCACTCTGTTAGTGGAGCGGGACAGCAGTCGAATGTTAGTCACACAACTCCATTCTGACTTGAACTAGTTGGGCATTGCAGCGGTAGACTACGTTACCCATAAGTCAATGGGTGAGGTTTTGGTTTATCTTGTACACAATTTCACCTGAGAACTTCATGGCATCCTGTCACACTATTATTATACAGGCATTACTGGCTAAAATGCAAAGATATAACTGATATAACTAACTTTTCAATTCAGACTAGTAGTAAGTCTCTGAGGCTCTTCATCAATTGAAATCTCATTGGGTGGCCGGGGTGCCGGGTTATGAGAACTCACTGGTGTTGTCGGGGTGATAGGGTTGTAGGGACTCACTGGTGTTGCTGGGGTGACTGGGGTTATGAGGACTCACTGGTGTTGCCGGGGTGACTGGGGTTACAAGGACTCACTGGTGTTGCTGGGGTGACTGGGGTTATGAGGACTCCAAATCTGAGAGCGTTCTGATTTGACATCCTCACAAACAACAACACGGACGCGTGGTTTCTGCCGTCCTAATCGTGTTTATTGTTTCTTGGCTGAACTCTCATGCTCTATTGAATTAACTGTGGTTTAGAACTCTTAGCAAGCCTCTGTGTGTGTATAGTGAACACACACACACACACACACACACACACAGCAAGAGACAGAGGACTTTCTGAACCTGGAGTCTGTGCTATGGCACATGTCTGTCACCTGCTGTCTCCAACTCGCAGGGGAAATTACATCTGGAGCTCTGAATTTAATACGATTCAGACAGGGGACTTCTGACGTAAATTAGACCGCAAGCCTGCACGCATGTACACACGTTAGATAACAGTTAATTAGGACTGAGTGTAGCAGAGGAATATTTTGTGAAATTGTTTTAATGCAAACAATTTCATCCCTATATAAGTAACATTTCAAATTCAAGTACAAAAACGGCATAAGGAAAATATATAGCCATCAACAATTGAGAGAATATTAATAATCGCAAGGTTTGCTGGAACTGCATTCATTTTAAACTCAAATAATTTCATCTTCATTACAGTAAGAAATCTACGTAGGCATTCAAATGAAGTGCAGCTACAACAAAACAAATGACCTCCAACAAGTGCACTCTGTAACCCTGAGATAAGTATGCAGTATGTGTGCAATTCAGTGTGTGTTTATGTCAATGCCAGTTGAAATGACCAGAGCATGTTGTTTTTTTACAGTCTTTTGAGTGGCTTGAGTTGAATTTGGCCTAAGCACTCTGTACAGATAAAATGACTGATGCTTGAAGTGACCTCATATCATGGGAACATCTGCTTAGAAACAGATCCTGTGTATTGCAGTAACACACCTTCTTACATTCCAGAAAAATATACAAGAGACATAAACATGACTTAAATCCATAAGCTTTTGTACCAGATCCAGCCACCCTGTGCAGAATGGTTGGGCAGGTGAACTAGTGCCAATGACTTTTCATCACATCTCGTCATGGAGTTTCGACAGCAGTGACCGGAAATTCTCCAACTCTCTTACACTGGTTGAGATTCTGAAAGAGACGAAGCCTATTGTGAAGAAGAAAAAAAAAAGAACCACAAAAGACATTTGGCAGACACTGATAGCTGAGTGCTTTTACTGACCTCCCGAAGGCATTAAAGAGAGCCACGATCTCCTGCCTGCTGAGCTGGAATGGAAGCAGCTCGCCCTGTGGCCTGGGCAGACTTGCGATCTGTCGCTCCGAGAACAGAATCTTCAGCGCTGTTCCAAGGCCTTGAGTCTGTAGAGGAGCAAGACAAGAAGCACTTATGCACTCTGATAATTCCATTGTTGTATTGTTGACTGGGGTTCAAGACAACTACTTAATAGAACTAATTAATATTGATTTAGACACTAGAATATGTCTCCATATACGAATGTACTGTATAACATCCATTACGAATATATTGTCTGGATCAGCAAATGGGTGTTTCTCTGAAGCACTTACCTGCAGTTTCCCCCAAAGCCTACACTTGAAACAACCCACACAGTCCATTATTCTAGAGATGTTTTTAAATGTCAGTTTGAAATCCTCCTAAGGGAAAAAGACCAGAAGATATAGCTGTGTGAGATAAGCTCAGGTCTGCAGCAGAAAGACTGACACCACACCATCTAAAGTACAATAAAGCCAGACTAGTCTGTGGGGTATTATGGTGAAAGAGAAGCACTGACTTTCAACTTGGCCGCTTCTTTCTTGTTTCCAGCAAACAATGAGGTTTCATCGAAATGTAGAGGGAAAGACCTGCAAAAGAGTTCACATGTTTGTCATTAAAAACAAACAACAACTGAGTATACAAACAGCTTGATGATGCGGTTTTCATTCTGACGGCAGGACTAGCAAAGCTGGACGTAACAAAATAATTGTCTTAATAATCTTCTTAACTCCATCTGCAGCCCATTTCTACAGTCAGGGTGTTTGAATATTTGCAGCCTGTCTGCAGTTCACCTACTTGGCCACTTGGAGGAGCTCCAGCAGCAGCTCCTTGTTCTGCTGGTCCTGCTCCGGTTGGCCCGTGTACAGCTGCACAGAGGGCAGCTGGAAGAAGGGAAGGACTTTGGCCAGGGCGCGCAGCTCAATCAGGTACAGGAAGTAGAGATTGCGGAGTCGCTTGGGCCCCTCCCCTTTGGTCAACTTCTCGTCAAAGCGCTGCTGGAACTCTGAAATGTTATGACCCCACTTAGGTCCAGACCAGGAATCTGCCAGGGAGAAAAACATGAAATGAATATAGGACGTTACACGTTATTTCAGTATTATATGGATTTATAAAGTCAGAGGATAAGTACCGGATATGTATAATTGTTATTTCAGATTTTTAATAACCTTTCCTGACAGAGCACAGTACAGTAGAGAGACCGGAGCACACAGTGCTAAATATGCATAGAGTCATGTCATGTGGGATAATATGCATAGAGTAGATATTACATATCATGTCATGTGGGATAATATGCATAGAGTAGATATTACATATGCATAGAGTAGATATTACATATCATGTCATGTGGGATAATATGCATAGAGTAGATATTACATATCATGTCATGTGGGATAATATGCATAGAGTAGATATTACATATCATGTCATGTGGGATAATATGCATAGAGTAGATATTACATATCATGTCATGTGGGATAATATGCATAGAGTAGATATTACATATCATGACATGTGGGATAATATGCATAGAGTAGATATTACATATCATGTCATGTGGGATAATATGCATAGAGTAGATATTACATATCATGACATGTGGGATAATATGCATAGAGTAGATATTACATATCATGACATGTGGGATAATATGCATAGAGTAGATATTACATATCATGTCATGTGGGATAATATGCATAGAGTAGATATTACATATCATGTCATGTGGGATAATATGCATAGAGTAGGTTTTACATATCATGACATGTGGGATAATATGCATAGAGTAGGCCTGATATTACATATCATGACATGTGGGATAATATGCATAGAGTAGGCCTAATATTACATATCATATCAGGTGGGATAATATGCATAGGCCTGATATTACATATCATGACATGTGGGATAATATGCATAGAGTAGGCCTAATATTACATATCATATCAGGTGGGATAATATGCATAGGCCTGATATTACATATCATGACATGTGGGATAATATGCATAGAGTAGGCCTAATATTACATATCATGACATGTGGGACAATATGCATAGAGTAGGCCTGATATTACATATCATGACATGTGGGATAATATGCATAGGCCTGATATTACATATCATGACATGTGGGATAATATGCATAGAGTAGGCCTAATATTACATATCATGACATGTGGGACAATATGCATAGAGTAGGCCTAATATTACATATCATGACATGTGGGATAATATGCATAGGCCTGATATTACATATTATGACATGTGGGATAATATGCATAGAGTAGGCCTAATATTACATATTATGACATGTGGGATAATATGCATAGAGTAGGCTTGATATTACATATCATGACATGTGGGATAATATGCATAGAGTAGGCCTGATATTACATATCATGACATGTGGGATAATATGCATAGAGTAGGCCTGATATTACATATCATGTGGGATAATATGCATAGAGTAGGCCTGATATTACATATCATGTGGGATAATATGCATAGAGTAGGCCTGATATTACATATCATGACATGTGGGATAATATGCATAGAGTAGGCCTGATATTACATATCATGACATGTGGGATAATATGCATAGAGTAGGCCTGATATTACATATCATGTGGGATAATATTCATAGAGTAGGCCTGATATTACATATCATGTGGGATAATATGCATAGAGTAGGCCTGATATTACATATCATGACATGTGGGATAATATGCATAGAGTAGGCCTGATATTACATATCATGACATGTGGGATAATATGCATAGAGTAGGCCTGATATTACATATCATGTGGGATAATATGCATAGAGTAGGCCTGATATTACATATCATGACATGTGGGATAATATGCATAGAGTAGGCCTGATATTACATATCATGTGGGATAATATGCATAGAGTAGGCCTGATATTACATATCATGACATGTGGGATAATATGCATAGAGTAGATATTACATATCATGACATGTGGGATAATATGCATAGAGTAGGTTTTACATATCATGACATGTGGGATAATATGCATAGAGTAGGCCTAATATTACATATCATGACATGTGGGATAATATGCATAGAGTAGGCCTAATATTACATATCATGACATGTGGGATAATATGCATAGAGTAGGCCTGATATTACATATCATGACATGTGGGATAATATGCATAGGCCTGATATTACATATCATGACATGTGGGATAATATGCATAGAGTAGGCCTAATATTACATATCATATCAGGTGGGATAATATGCATAGGCCTGATATTACATATCATGACATGTGGGATAATATGCATAGGCCTAATATTACATATCATGACATGTGGGATAATATGCATAGGCCTGATATTACATATCATGACATGTGGGATAATATGCATAGAGTAGGCCTAATATTACATATCATGACATGTGGGATAATATGCATAGAGTAGGCCTGATATTACATATCATTACATGTGGGATAATATGCATAGAGTAGGCCTGATATTACATATCATGACATGTGGGATAATATGCATAGGCCTGATATTACATATCATTACATGTGGGATAATATGCATAGAGTAGGCCTGATATTACATATCATGACATGTGGGATAATATGCCTAGGCCTGATATTACATATCATGACATGTGGGATAATATGCATAGAGTAGGCCTGATATTACATATCATGACATGTGGGATAATATGCATAGAGTAGGCCTGATATTACATATCATGACATGTGGGATAATATGCATAGGCCTAATATTACAATGTGGGATAGTTCTGTGTGTCATTCCAAATGATTCTTAGATCCCTGCGGAGCCATCAATCAATTACTACTCACCCTCCAGAAGGTACCTGGCGCTCAGGTGTATGTTGATGCTGGAATGGAGACCGGAGACGAGGCGGTAGAAAGCTCTCTTCTCCACACACAGGCCTACGAGTAGAATAGCATGTTATCTCCACACACAGGCCTACGAGTAGAATAGCATGTTATCTCCACACACAGGCCTACGAGTAGAATAGCATGTTATCTCCACACACACACACAGGCCTACGAGTAGAATAGCATGTTATCTCCACACACACACACAGGCCTACGAGTAGAATAGCATGTTATCTCCACACACACACACAGGCCTACGAGTAGAATAGCATGTTATCTCCACACACACAGGCCTACGAGTAGAATAGCATGTTATCTGCACACACACACACAGGCCTACGAGTAGAATAGCATGTTATCTGCACACACACACACAGGCCTACGAGTAGAATAGCATGTTATCTGCACACACACACACAGGCCTACGAGTAGAATAGCATGTTATCTCCACACACACACAGGCCTACGAGTAGAATAGCATGTTATCTGCACACACACACACAGGCCTACAAGTAGAATAGCATGTTATCTCCACACACAGGCCTACGAGTAGAATAGCATGTTATCTCCACACACACACACAAGCCTACGAGTAGAATAGCATGTTATCTCCACACACACACACAGGCCTACGAGTAGAATAGCATGTTATCTGCACACACAGGCCTACGAGTAGAATAGCATGTTATCTGCACACACACACAGGCCTACGAGTAGAATAGCATGTTATCTCCACACACAGGCCTACGAGTAGAATAGCATGTTATCTCCACACACACACACAGGCCTACGAGTAGAATAGCATGTTATCTCCACACACACACACAGGCCTACGAGTAGAATAGCATGTTATCTCCACACACACACAGGCCTACGAGTAGAATAGCATGTTATCTGCACACACACACACAGGCCTACGAGTAGAATAGCATGTTATCTGCACACACACACACAGGCCTACGAGTAGAATAGCATGTTATCTGCACACACACACAGGCCTACGAGTAGAATAGCATGTTATCTGCACACACAGGCCTACGAGTAGAATAGCATGTTATCTCCACACACACACACAGGCCTACGAGTAGAATAGCATGTTATCTCCACACACACACACAGGCCTACGAGTAGAATAGCATGTTATCTCCACACACACACACAGGCCTACGAGTAGAATAACATGTTATCTCCACACACACACACAGGCCTACGAGTAGAATAGCATGTTATCTCCACACACACACACAGGCCTACGAGTAGAATAGCATGTTATCTCCACACACACACACAGGCCTACGAGTAGAATAGCATGTTATCTGCACACACAGGCCTACGAGTAGAATAGCATGTTATCTCCACACACAGGCCTACGAGTAGCATAGCATGTTATCTCCACACACAGGCCTACGAGTAGAATAGCATGTTATCTCCACACACACACACAGGCCTAAGAGTAGAATAGCATGTTATCTCCACACACAGGCCTACGAGTAGAATAGCATGTTATCTCCACACACACACAGGCCTACGAGTAGAATAGCATGTTATCTCCACACACACACACAGGCCTACGAGTAGAATAGCATGTTATCTCCACACACACACAGGCCTACGAGTAGAATAGCATGTTATCTCCACACACACACAGGCCTACGAGTAGAATAGCATGTTATCTGCACACACAGGCCTACGAGTAGAATAGCATGTTATCTCCACACACACACACAGGCCTACGAGTAGAATAGCATGTTATCTCCACACACAGGCCTACGAGTAGAATAGCATGTTATCTGCACACACAGGCCTACGAGTAGAATAGCATGTTATCTCCACACACACACACAGGCCTACGAGTAGAATAGCATGTTATCTCCACACACAGGCCTACGAGTAGAATAGCATGTTATCTGCACACACACACACAGGCCTACGAGTAGAATAGCATGTTATCTGCACACACAAACACAGGCCTACGAGTAGAATAGCATGTTATCTGCACACACACACACAGGCCTACGAGTAGAATAGCATGTTATCTGCACACACACACACAGGCCTACGAGTAGAATAGCATGTTATCTCCACACACAGGCCTACGAGTAGAATAGCATGTTATCTCCACACACACACACAGGCCTACGAGTAGAATAGCATGTTATCTCCACACACACACACAGGCCTACGAGTAGAATAGCATGTTATCTCCACACACACACAGGCCTACGAGTAGAATAGCATGTTATCTCCACACACACACAGGCCTACGAGTAGAATAGCATGTTATCTCCACACACAGGCCTACGAGTAGAATAGCATGTTATCTCCACACACAGGCCTACAAGTAGAATAGCATGTTATCTCCACACACACACAGGCCTACAAGTAGAATAGCATGTTATCTCCACATCTCCACACCACTGCAGGGACACTCACTACAAGACACGGGTGTCTAAAAGGAAGTGACATCACACTCACCCTCCAGCCAATTGTAGAAACCCCTTCCTGAAATGAAACGGGATATTGTGAGTGCCTTTATTCAACATGTACTGAAAGAACCCCACTCTAAGTGAATGCTAAAATAATGCCTACCTTCATTTTCCCCTGTAGAAAAGAGGGGAAAAGTAGACACATTACAAAATAATTTAGAGATACAGTATTTCAACAGTGCACAATCTATCACTTCAACAGATTACATATGTTTCTGCTTAATTGTATAGCGAGTATATACAGTACTACCATATATAATAACACCAATGAATTAATGTATTAATGGAACAACATAGATATTAACTATTGTATTCAAGCAAGTGCAGTCTATAACATAATACCACTGTATCAATAACAATTAGAATATGTCAAGCTTGCAGACATCTTAGAATTTAAATTGGCGTCTAAGAAGTGAGTTTCTTACAACAAATCTAACAACAAACAAGACTTTTCACCCATCTTAACCACCTCAAAAAAGGAAAACGCTCTGAGACAAAGTTAATATAATAATAATAATAATAATAATAATAATCCTTACAAAAACAATAGGGCCTTGCGCCCTTCGGTGCTCGGGCCCTAATTAATTTCAACTTACCACTGTATGTCACCAGAGGGTTTAGGGGTCTGCTCACAGTGTATGGCCTGAAGGAAAAGAACATTATGAATACGATCAAGTACAAATTCATCAAGATGTATATGTTACATTCAGATACCGCTAAAAGATCTTACTTGAAACAGTTTTCTTCATAAATGCTGTTCCAGATTTGCCAGGCTTCAGGGCCTTTGTACCCAGTAAAGCGCTCTGGGTTGAGCAGAAGGTCCACATACTCGATATCAGGAGACTCCTCATCTTTAAGCACACAAACACACACACACACACACAACAGAAGATCCACATACTCAATATCAGGAGATTCCTCATCTATAAGCACACAAACACACACACACACAAAACAGAAGATCCACATACTCGATATCAGGAGATTCCTCGTCTATAAGCACACAAACACACACACACACAAAACAAATCAACCTTAAGGGGGCAAACTGCTGCAGACCCTGGTACACATCTGTCTCGGATTGAACCCCTATTCATCCTCCAGTGTCTTTTGCTCATTCATTCATTCCCTTAGCCTGGATGCCAGCCAAACTTAGCCCTCCCCACAACATTTGAGGTCGGGAAGTTCAGTCTGGACTTGTTCTGTTGAGGAGCAACTATGCCGGAACCAGAGATGTTCGGAGTCATGGTTCGAACCAGAACTCCTGAACGGGTTTGTTAAGAGCTGAAAATGCAACTGTGTTTGACAGAGGACAGATGTAGGTTGCTAGTGACAAAATATAAACTTACGATGTTTATATACGATGGCTTTGTGAGTGACATTTAATTAAAGTGTTTCATTCTTCCCTGTTGCTAAAATTTAGCCATTTAGATTTTACTATCACATCTGTTGTACAAGATATTGACAGCACAATAACCAGAAAACAATGTTAAGGCATTTGAGGAGAAAAACAACCCCAGTATCGGCTGAAACACGCCCCATAATCACATCCCAATAGAGCAGTGTCAGACTCATATTCTGACTAGAGTGATCACATCCCAATGGAGAGGTGTCAGACTCATATTCTGACTAGAGTGATCACATCCCAATGGAGAGGTGTCAGACTCATATTCTGACTAGAGTGATCACATCCCAATAGAGCAGTGTCAGACTCATATTCTGACTAGAGTGATCACATCCCAATGGAGAGGTGTCAGACTCATATTCTGACTAGAGTGATCACATCCCAATGGAGAGGTATCAGACTCATATTCTGACTAGAGTGATCACATCCCAATGGAGAGGTGTCAGACTCATATTCTGACTAGAGTGATCACATCCCAATGGAGAGGTATCAGACTCATATTCTGACTAGAGTGATCACATCCCAATGGAGAGGTGTCAGACTCATATTCTGACTAGAGTGATCACATCCCAATGGAGAGGTATCAGACTCATATTCTGACTAGAGTGATCACATCCCAATGGAGAGGTATCAGACTCATATTCTGACTAGAGTGATCACATCCCAGTGTAGCAGTGTCAGACTCATATTCTGACTAGAGTGATCACATCCCAGTGTAGCAGTGTCAGACTCATATTCTGACTAGAGTGATCACATCCCAGTGTAGCAGTGTCAGACTCATATTCTGACTAGAATTGCTCCTTCCCCCACTCTCCACCTCAAACCTGGTGTGTGGTGAGTGTACTGGCGCATAATGGCTGCTCTGAGTCACCTACAGTAGGTGGGTGCTACACATCGATGGTGGTTAGTGAGGTTCCCCCTTCACTGTAAAGCCCTTTGGGTGCCTTGATGAAAAAGGTATATAAATGCAATGTGTTGTTATTGTTGTTGTTGTATATTGTTTGTATGTTGTTGTTTTTTGTTGTAATTCTGTAAATCTGTCTCAGATCTGGCCCGTATCAGGACCGTAATGGAGCCATAATGACTCCGCTGTTGGCAGCAGTCTGGGAAAATACTCTGACACATGCAAGTATAGACTGCAATCATTACTGTTACAAAAGATATTTCTTATGTCCACTGTAAGAAAAGGCCAGGAGTACCATCAGCCACACAGCAACGTTACTGTTACAAAAGTCTGATATTTCTTATGTCCACTGTAAGAAAAGGCCAGGAGTACCATCAGCCACACAGCAACGTTACTGTTACAAAAGTCTGATATTTCTTATGTCCACTGTAAGAAAAGGCCAGGGGTACCATCGACCATGCAGAAACGGTACTGTTACCATCGACCATGCAGAAACGGTCCTCCTCGTCATCATATCTGTTCCAGTCTTGCAGGGCCTTCTGTCTGTCCTCACTGCAGAGGAACAAGAGATGTTCATCTGTTATTGTAACACTTACATTATAATACATACTAACTTTGATACTTAACATTTACATTTACACTTTAACATTGAGTCATTTAGTAAATCAGAATGAATGTTGTCCAATAAATATGTACTGCTTTGCTTTGGATCTTTAAATGATTAAATACATATAAGTTCAGCATATAGTGAACAAACTGCAGAAATTGTGATATTTTTCATCCTAACTTTAGTTTCCTTGGTTCCTTACTTTGGTGCATAGCAATTACTCAGCCAGCTCCACCCCTCATTCAGAAACACTAACACAGCCCCTAAAGCAGTCTTACCTGAGAGAGCTGTTGACAGCCCCCAGTTGCTCTGCTTTCTCACACTCCTCCGAATCCTCACTGGCTTCTAACGGATCGTGAACAGGCTAGACAACAGAGACATTAACCCAAAAAGAGCCAGTAAAGTTACCATAGTGTTTCGCTTTTAGTCACAACCAGTGTGGGAGGCACTGTACTATACCTTATTGCTGCTTGCCCTAATGCCGTCAGGCACCTCATTCTGTGAAAACAGTACGAAATCATTAGTGTCATGGCATGCAGTTCATAAGTATTATCAAGTATACTTAAATTGGGGAAATTTAGTGCATTCTAACCGGTGTGCATGGTTTCACCGCACAGTCTCTGAGGCCGCAGTGGCTGTTGTCTGTCCAAAATGGACATGGCTTGTTAAGATTCACCTGGTTGACAGAGTGTTATTATTATGTCAGGTGGGTCAGGTAAAGCAGGCCTACTACAGTGCAAAAAGCTGACACATGTGCCAACTAAACGAAACAGCTCACCTTGTAAAATCTGAAATAATCTGTTGCGATGAGCTTTTGAAGTTTTGGAAATAACTGCTTGTTGTTGAAAGAGTCTATTGTTTCAACGTCACAGGCACAGTCTTCCAAGCTTCCTGTCACCTTAACACAAAATATTGTGTTTACAACACCGTATCCTGTCTTGAGTGTTGAACAAAGTTCAGTCCACTTTAGCCAATAATTTTAATTGAAATGTCTGTTTAATACTTACTTGGCAAAAACATCTTTGGGCGGCAGAACTTGAGAGGGCTCTGTCAAAGCCCGTTACCAAAACGATCAGACAAAGTGACAGTTTCGCTGTTCTTGTCCCACCAGCCATACCGTAGCAACACTAGTCCTGCTGATCTGTTATAATATTGTAATCCCTCGACATAAATGCTTGCCGTCTCCAGTAGCCTACTCCAAACAACAGATGGATGTCAGGAAATTGCAGAAGTTTTAAACTGCCGATACTTCCACTGAAATCGCCACACGTTCTCATTCTGATATGATTCATCCAATGACCGATAAACTCGATTGGCAATGCCTTCTCTTACTTCCTATTGCCTCACCCGAGACGTGTTATACGTGACAATACCAGTCCATGGCATAAAGAGTACACATTTGTCACAAAGTAACCCATCCCCATATTATTATTTAACCTAACTGTCTGTTACATCACTAAAAAAAAATCCAAAAAAAAACATACTAATCGGATATTTACTGACAAATCAATGAAAGCATCTTAACCTTCCTCTGTTTCTCCGTGTTGGAGAATACCAGAGAATGTCTGAGAATACATTTCAAAGCTACCACAGGGTGGCGACCATAGGCTGTCTTGCAGTAGCCTAAGCCGACTGACATCAAAAGCCACTCGATCCTTGTCTCTGGCCTAGCCTTTTCAAACTTGGTCCAATAGAGATCCAATTTTAACAAAATATATGTTGTTTGGTTGTATAAAAGTTCAGCTATCAGCTATCTAAGAGAAAGACTTAAGAGGCTAAAGAACCACTGTGGGCAAGTATCTCACCTGTGCCCTTCTGAGCAACTCGCAGTTTTCTGATATGTTAGATGTATAGGCTATGTTAGTGTACAAAAGAGCTAGATTTCGTATCTCCAGTGTTTTATTATAAAGACACGTTAAGTTCTATGACATAGCACATTGTGTATTGTCCACAATTCCTTTCAGCACTGGCCAGCTCCTTTTAGGCGGGAATGGATTTGACGATGTTCAATGTCTATCCAAACAGACATTTCATTATCAGATTATCCTATTCAAATGCTGAAACATTATCTTGCCAACCCACGATAAAAACTGTTAAGCTCGGCTACTTTAATAACCTGTTGAACACAGGTTAGGTCAGCCAAGAGGTCTGTTGATCAAAGTCAAAGTCTGCTTTATTGTCAATTTCTTCACATGCCAAGACATACAAAGAGATCGAAATTACGTTTCTCACTATCCCACGGTGAAGACAAGACATATTTTACCAATTAAGTCCACAGACAAACATAACATTCAAGTAAACAATAAAAGTTGATAGCCTACATTGCCTGTTATTCAATTTCAGTTTCAAAGTCAGTGTATGGGATGCTATTGAATACCTAATAAACAAGCAGACATAGCTAGGCTACATAGATCTGGTGTAATGAAACCTGACTGTAACAGCTGCTGACATAAATACCCGTACCATATTCCAGGTCGGCTATAGGCCTAATATACCGTTGTGGTGGTAGGCATAGAAATGAGGCTTGGAACAGCACATGCCAATCAAATTTGTTGAGTCTGTGATGTTCTTCATCTTCACTGAGCTGAAATAAAGTAAGCATTGCCATATGTACAGTATGTCATTACTTATCCATTTTATAAACTTGCATATACTTTTAGAATTCTTGCCATTTCATGATAGACAATTGTTTGTTGATATGTTCACTTCAAAAACTCATGACATCCGCATATGAATAATGGGATATATTCATGTACAATACCTTATTATATAGAACCAAAAATGAACCTCTACTTCATGGACTAAATTTAGCAGGCAGTCTTATCTCATGGTTGTCAAATAGTGGGACAAGACCTAGATTTTACCCCAGTTCCATTGCGGCAGCCTCAAACGCTTTCTCTGCCTGTTCCTGGTAGGCTTGAGGAGGCCACTAATATTGTGTCACTCAGAGGATATACTTCTCTTCAACAATGGCCGTGTCATTCACAATGGGCTACTGATGTTTGCACTAGTGGCCAATGTCATTAAAATGTCACGTTTTGTCGTTTTCCCATCGCAGCAAAGTCTGTAAAGAATGTTTCAAACCAAATGTCAGTCAGACCAGTCACTGAACAACTTTTGATAATGTGGCCTATTCTACTTTTTAAAAATGTCTGTGGAAATTAAGTATTCTTGGTCATGATGAATAATTCAACTTCATTATACTGATTGTGTGTGGTAGAATCTATGGCGATTACTAAATGTTAATAACATAACGTGTGTTCTCTTACGTTTATATTTCATTGACAATGACTGTTATGAAATGTCTTATTAGTGATGATTACATGCTGAGGTCGTATTCCAAAAGCTGACTTCACGTAATTCATATGGGACAGAGGATAACGTGCCTACTATTGGACGGAATGCGTAATGACCAACTTATTTTACAATAAAGAATTGTATAGGGGCTAGGAAGTCTTGTAAGTTGTCTGTGAGAGTATTAAAATGTGGTGCACTTAGCTACTGAAAGCTTATCCAAAAAGCGGCAGCCTGATTATATTAATAAGTGAACGTGCATTTGCTGTAGGTCGGTCCATTGGAGTTGAAATGCCAAACTTCCTCGCCCCTCCTCTTGTGCGCATTTATAACCAACATAACTTCAGGCTTGTTTTGGTATTGTTCAGTTTGCTATGGAAACCTTTTAGTTTTTTTTTTCTTCTAAAAACTCTAATCCCTGTCAGTCGGCTCCGTAGGATAGGCAATGCGATCTGTCCCTAGCTCCATTCTCTATTTTTGTGCTTCCTTGTGCTGCCAAGCCCCTGACGTAATGCTTCGTGTTAATTATTAGCATGTGGGAAGCTATGCTGAGACTCTCTGGTTGAACAAGAGCAACTGTAGGGAGAAAAGTTAGTCAAGATGGCAAAACACACTGACCCAGAGTGAAGGGGCACCGCTCCCCCCAATTTTGAAATTGTTGCGCCCGTCCAGCGACCAGCACCACCGATGCAACTGTGCCTTGAAGTGAGTAACTTGTTACCATTTTTGAACTGTCTCTGGGAGCTTTGAGATATTTTTGCTTCTATTGTCCAGACGATTCCCCCGCTAAATCATATGTCCTACTTGATTTAAATTAGGGTAATGTTTGTAAATTATGTTTTGAGTATTCTTTTGAGTTGGAGATCGTAGCAATGATTCATTTAGGTGATTTAGTGCTGGCTTTCGTGGTGATATATGAATATTAGATGTGGTTACGATGGCCATTGAGAAGGTAGACAGAGATCCAGATGAGCGGGGAAATTGTTAACCCGGTCTTCTGAAGAGTTGTGGAAACTAGGCTGTAACCTATACGGAATAGCTGCAGTCGGATTTTTAGGTTGCATACCTACACTATGGCATGACTTGGGTAGCCTACGCTTGAGACAGAGTGATTTTCAAGTATTTTGTGGAGGGTTTGCTTAGTGGTCGAATGCTGTACAAACAAAAAACGCAGCTATCATTTTAAATAAGTGTCGACGTTTTTCAGTAGGCTGTGGGATGGTAAACAGAACCAATACATTTTTCTCCTGGAATGGACGTTCAGTTTTGGAAGTCTGAATTGATGCTGTCAATTAGAGGTGAAGTCTAAAATTGTTCTGAAATGAATTATTTATGCGACGACGCATTGATACCGTAGCTAAATAGCTTTCAAAGCTGAATATCGTTGGACAGAACGGAGTTGTTCGTGCTAAGTTAGTGCATGAAATATGAACAACGCTTATGGCAACCGTTTGGCTATGTCTTGTTTTAGGAATAGTCCGAATCATGCGTCAAATTGGATACCGTCTGCAGTGTGTAAAATTGGGACTGTGAAGTAGCCTACGTTTTATTTTTGTCTGTGGTGTCGGTGGGCCTGCGTGAAGACATGAAAGTGAAATGAATTCAAACGTAAAGGCATGAATGAACGGAGTGTAGTGTAACGCTTTCACTGCGGATGGTGAGGTAGCCGCCAGTGAGGAAATGTGTCCTTTTAATTATTTACTCACTTTCGCATAGCGAAGGGAAGTCTGCAGGTAGTCGTAGCTATTGGCTGAAGCAACAGGGCAGCGCCGCATTCTCAAAGCTCCACGGAAGACAGAAAAGACGTAGCTTACGTCCTAGTAATGTTATCACAGTGGTCTAATTCAAATGCGTGGCGGTGTGTAGGATATGTGTGCGTGCGTATGTAGCATAGGCTGTGTAGATGAGGGTGTGTGTGTGAGGCTTTTTTGTCATGATTCCTCATGATTCCTCATCACGCTCACTTAATACTGTGACATGATGTGAAATTCATTCAGTGTGAACAGATTTGTGACTCAAAGTGCTTCTACTCATGCGCAGGTCTTGGGTGCTTCTCAGTGGAGAGTGCCATCAGGAGTGGAGCTGAAGTGAGAAGCTGTGGAGTAGTGCGGCTCAGTGTCCCGCCAACCGCGGCCCCCAGTGCCTAAAGGAGGTTTAGAGGGACTCCCCTGGAGGCCCCTGTACCTAACCATCCTCCTCATGTTCAGCTCCACGTCAAGCAAGGCATCACTACGCAAGGATGACACAACAGCCAAGCTCTGAATAACAAAGCGCTAACCCTCATGCACCAAGCATCGCGGGGCCAGGAAGGAAGAGGCCGACAGAAGAAAGGTCTGGAACCGGGACACGTTCTCCCGCTGCCGACGGAACCGCAGGCCTGAGGCCGCCCGCAGAGAGCAGTGTTATAATCATCTAAGGAGCCCAGAGCCAGGGGGATCCGTAGCTGACCTGTTCTGAACCCAAGCCTAAGAGCCCCCCGGTCCTAGTGTCCGCCCCGTTTCGTCTCGTCTGGCGTCCGTCCCACGGACCATGATGTTTCGCGACCAGGTGGGAGTCCTGGCCGGCTGGTTCAAGGGGTGGAACGAGTGTGAGCAGACCGTGGCTCTGCTCTCC
>NW_027468663.1:56712421-56714921 GCF_046254945.1 Alosa pseudoharengus | reverse complement strand
TTGTTGAACTAAAGGCTAGGCTGAATCAGACTATTTAGAATGTTTACATAAAAAAAACCTTTCAAATTTGAAAGTTTAAAGAACAGGAAACCGTGTCTGTTTGCTGAATTCAAAGGCACCTCTGGTCAGTCATTGGGGCCAGATCTCAACTCTGTTTCTGACTGAGCCCCAATCTGGGTTGTTTCATGGTCCTCGTGATGCAACACGTTCTGTTTCTTTGAGTAAACGTCATAAAGCTCCCTCTTGGGATATTTGATTTACGGATTCTGTTTGTGTTTTTAAACGTTGGATATATTTAGAATCTGCTGATTCAAGAGTTTTTTTTTTTTTTTTCCTAACTGAAGTCCTGTATTAACTCCCCATCGGGTTTATGGTCTGTTGTTTTAAAGTTTTAATACATTGTACAATGTTTAAAGTTTCAATACATTCGTTTGACAGTTATTGTGTAGCTGTTTATTTGAAATGGACTAGTTAGGTTTTTACATCATAATCTGAAATCTATAGGCATGTTCTACGCCTTTATACTATCATATACTGAAATCAAATTTCAATGGTGACTTCTAATGGTTGTGAAATCAAGATAAAACAATTACTTTTCTGTATTCTCAGTTCTGCAATGATTTCTCTAGTTTTGTCTTGAGACTTAAATATTGTGCACCAAAATGTTTTGAGTTTATTTTTTTAAAGTTTAGGAAATTGATGGTGTTTCCAATCGTGTTAATTAATTGTGATCTCAATATTGACCAAAATAGTTGTGATTGTGATTTTTGCATAATGGAGCAGCACTGAAATGTATTTATTTTCCCTTCAAATTACTACATACATACATACACACACACACACACACACACACATACACACACCACCACCCAAAGTTGACATGCGACAGACTTTAAAAAATATGTATTGTATTGAGAGCTATCCCTGTCTTGAAGGGCATCTAGTCTCCAACTCCACCCCCACTCTTTGCCCCTTCGCTCCCATTGAGGCCTGTGTGTGTGTGTGTGCGTGTGTGCGTGTGTGTGTGTGTGTGTGTGTGTGTGTGTGTGTGTGTGTGTGTGTATGGTGTGTGTGTGTGTGTGTGTGTATGGTGTGTGTGTGTGTGTGTGTGTGTGTGTGTGTATGTGTGTATGTATGGTGTGTGTGTGTGTGTGTGTGTATGGGTGGTGGGGGTGGTTAGGCACTACCCGCACAGGGGGCCAGTGTTGTTATGAATGACTGTCTTCATTGGGGTGTGTGTGTGTGTGTGTGTGTGTGTGTGTGTGTGTGTGTGTGTGTGTGTGTGTGTGCGTGCGTGCGTGTGTATTGCAAGCCTGCTCATGCAGAAGCAGAGACTGCTGTGCTATGCTGTGCTGTGGTGCTGCTGTAGCAGACTCTGCTTCGCCCCTGAGCTGTGTTTTCTGTGGCCCGCATACACCCCCCCCCCCCCACACACACACACACACACACTGCCATGTGAAACATCTCCATCTCTGAGCACCACTCCCTCTACTGCTACTTCCTCCAGACACACACACACACACACACACATTGTCAGGGAAGAGGAGGCTGGTGTAGGATTATCACTGGGGAAAGGAGAACATGGTCCTAAGCTATTGGTTTATGGCTGGTCATTTTTAATAGGATGAAGCTGGAGAGGTCTGCACTCTTAAAGACAAAAAGTCTGAACAAAAAGGAGCCACTTTTATCTATAAATACAGATTCAAGAGCAGGAACAGATTCTTTAACTACTAGTTGGTATGCACCTGTTCCAAATCTCTATATTTGAGCAGCACAATATCTTACTACCTCCTGATCATGTTTTCATAAAATGCACACATAAAAAAACATGCACACACACACAAAAGCACATTTCATTGTGCAAAAGTGTAGAGATATCAGTCAGTGATAATGACCACTGTTTTCTGGAACAGTCAAGCCAGGTCACAGGTTCCATTTCCAGAAGACACTCCTGCATCATGAATAAAAAGATAAACAGAAAAGATGCTAAATGATCACAGTGTCTGTCCAGATGTGATGGCTACAGCACTAATATATGGATTTACTGTAGTGTAGACTATATTGCAGATCCCATGAGCATGCTGGGTATCTGTCTGAGTGGCACAGTGGGGGTGTGAACGCATGATCTCATTTCCTGTGTGTTAGTGTGGTATGAGGTACCATACTTTAACAATCTGGCACACTTCAGTTGAACTGTGGCCTTCTTACACCAAACAGCTTCGACAAGATTTGGGAAAGATTCTTGAAAGATTGTAGTCTTTTAACTAATGCCCCCCATCTTTCCCAAATCTTGTCAAATTTGTTTGGTGTAAGGAGGCCATTAGTTGAATAGTGTTGCTTAGTAACGTGTCAGACTGTATTCTGAAGTAGTATTGAGTTTGTCATGCAGGAGAAGAAGCACTCATTCTCTCAGCTCGATTGGGACTCTGAGTGTTTCTTTGGAGTCGGTTTGGAGTTTGTAGACGCTGCGTGCCGGCTATCAGCCGTGTAGCACCCCACC
>NW_027468663.1:56702421-56707421 GCF_046254945.1 Alosa pseudoharengus | reverse complement strand
CCAGCCTCTGTGCACACTCACCCAGCCTCTGTGCACACTCCCCCAGCCTCTGTGCACACTCCCCCAGCCTGCCATGCACACTCACCCAGCCTGCCATGCACACTCACCCAGCCTGCCATGCACACTCCCCCAGCCTTTGTGCACACTCCCCCAGCCTCTGTGGATTAGAAAACTGGACAATACTTCAGCTGGTTTTAGTTGACTTTTTGACCTCTATGATTTTAGCTTACTTTACCTCCTGATTCTTTACAATACATATTGCGTAATATTTTTTACTTACCTACAGTACCACACTAGGATGCAGTTGTAGGGACTTGGGAGTTCTGTGACACTTTAATCCACTCCATGCTAGCTGCAATGCTCATGTAGGCCTACTCCATCTCCCTGAACGTCTGCGTACTTCATACCCAAGTAGACTCAGTTGTAGACCTGCGTGTACATTATCTTTACCTTTCTCCATGCTGGATGTTTGTTTCAAGTCTATAGACACATGCTGTCTCCATCATGGCTGTCAGAAATGTTTTACTTAAACACACTAGGATGTAATGTTGAGAGCAATTCACTCACTTTGTGTGTAGACTTTGTGTTTTAACTTTACGGCCATGTCAGTTAAGGTTTGTGGGTTTTTGTAATTATTTGTATAACACCTATGGCAAAACTTAATAAAACTAGATGTACCGCAGAGCGGTACAAAATATGACCGCCGCCCAGTCCAGCACATGTTTTCCACAAAAATAAGTCACGCTGAAAGGCGATTCTAACTGTCTCACTGAAATGCATTATGCACACGCAATTCTCACTGGTATCTGCTAGACAACAAGTACCAAAACATGATTAGTTCATAGATTTCACATGTAATATACATTTTATACAACCCCACCCCCATCTTGCCTGTTCATAATTCTGAGAAATTCTTGAATTGTGTGCATGTGTGCGTGTACATGTTTATGTTTATGTGTGTGTGGGTGTGTGGGTGGGTATGTGTGCGTGCATGTGTGTGTTTGCCTGTTTATGTGCCTGTGTGTGTGCATGTGCATGCATGCGTATATATGTCTACTGTGTGAGTGTGTCATACGTAGGATTACTTTGAATGTATGTGTGTGCGTGTGTATCTGTTTATGCACATGTGTGCATATAGAATGGGTTTACATGACCCCTGGAGGCAAACATACAAAAAAAATTGGTCATCCTAGACCCTACGGTTCTCAAGATATTCACAGAAAACTGTGTCTGCCCTACCCTCCTTTCTGTGGGTCCAGTCCAGCGGGGGGGCTACAGATCAAAATGAAAAGCGATGGTTCCATGCTATCCATGTGGGGTTACATGCCCACCAAGTTTCGTGTACCCCGGCCTTTCAGTGTCCCTGGAATCCTTGTTGGTGTACGGTCACTAAATGTACACATAAATTATTTTATTGTAAGGCCCCCCATGAACGAAAGTCCACGAAACTTGGCATGCATTCGGAGGGTGTCATAATGATCCTACACTTTAAATTGTGCAGTTTTGACCATGTCAGCCAGAGATATTGTGATGAAAACACCTAATGTTTTGCTTTTTAATTTTTAACTAGGTGGCGCTATACATGAAATAAGTGGTAATGGGATAGGTTGACATGCCCCCTTAAGACCAACATACAAAAAAAAGGTGGACCTCCTAGGCCCTACGGTTTTGAGATATTCACAGAAAACTGTCTCCGGCCACCTACAGGCCAGTTGGTGTATAGTAACATAAATTAATTTATTGTGTGGCCCCCCATGAACGGAATTCCACGACACTTGGCGTGCATTCAGAGGGTGTCATAATGATCCTACACTTCCAATTTCGTGCAGTTTTGACTATGTTAGGTTAGGGGTGGGCGATATGGACAAAAAATAATATCTCGATATTTTTTGAGATTTTGACAATAACGATAATTAGTCGATATCCTTTAAAAAAATGTTTTGTTAAAGTCTGAGTTACTTTACAGCTAATTATTTATGAATAGCATCATTACAATAATAACCAATAACCTAACCTGTGACTTTTTAACCAAATCAACCAATGCATTGTCACTCTATGACACATTTCCAATTCTGCCCCCACTTGGGTGTGTGGAAATGACATGGTCTAGCCAGCTACATTAGAGAAGATGAATAGGCCTAACAGTTTCCCAAGAGAAAGTCTGAGGCTGAAGTTCCTTTCAAACCTTTACATAGGATTCACTGTAAAACTAAGCAGACCAACAGAGTACATATTAGTTATTTCCTTCTATGTTTTGTTTATGAGCACTAGCCTTCCAAGAGGCTACCATTCCAAGTTACAGAATAGAAACTAATGTGTTAGCTTATGGCTAATGTATATGAGAAATCCCATAGAGATGCTAACGTTAGCATAATCGGTAAACGTAGATATTTACAGCGAACTTCAGTCCATTTACAAAATAGTTACTTGAGAATAGTTCTTTGTTTACAACTGACTATTAAAATACTCAAAGGCTAATGTTTTCTCTCCATATAATACCGTGTAGGAAAAAACGTGACTGTCTCATCAATGCTACTTGAACAGATACTTGACAAAAGTACCCGCATAAAATCCCAAGTAGGCTACTCTCGCTGCACAAAATAAACATTAGGCGTGCGTGGGACAATGTTGTGACCCACTAGTGATCACGTGACACTTGCTCTGCTGCAGCCAGGGGCTTCTCCCGCATACACCTCCTGGGAATGTATGAGTCTTCAGTGCGTGATTTCGAGTGTTTTTTCCCCATAAGTAATTTAAATACTCGATAATGTCAAATTGCACATCGTTAAAACAACAATCACGATATTATCGCAGACGATATATATCGCCCACCCCTATGTTAGGTCACAGATACCTGCGATTACAACACCTTATTTTTACTTTTTTGTGTTTAACTAGGTGGCGCTATACATGAAATGAGTGGTTATGGAATGGGTTGACATGGCCCTTTGAGATCAACATACAAAAAAAAAATGGTCCTCCTAAACCCTACGGTTCTCGAGATATTCACAGAAAACTGTGTCTGCCCTACCCTCCTTTCGGGGGTCCAGTCCAGCGGGGGGGCTACAGATCAAAACGACAACAGGAGGTTCCATGCTATCCATGTGGGGTTACATGCCCACCAAGTTTTGTGTACCCCGGTCTTACAGTGTCCCGGGAATCCTTGACGGAAATTTGGACATGCGAAAAAAAAAAGAAAAAAAAAGAAAATCTGACTAAACCTATATGACCGCCGCTTCGCTGCACGGCGGTCATAATAAATAAATAAATAACAGTGTTTCCCACAGAATTGGATTCAATTTGTGGCAGTAGCTGACTTGGACAGGGAGGGGGGGGGTCACTTTAAGACGTTTGTGATTAACACAGTTAAAAGGCTGCTGATGTGTGGATGCAATTCATAACGTAGTTATACATAGTTAAAATAAAGGTTCGTACTTCTCCTTGGGACAAGCACTTTTGAATTTTGAAAAAAAAAATCCATTTACATCGGAATTTTGCAAATATTCAGTGTAACGTTAGCTTTGAGATACTGCTTGATTGCATAACTTAACTTAGTTTTGTCTCTTCAATGTAGCCTACTGTGTTGTGATAAGCCTTAGCAGAGTTAACTTCAATGCAGCAGTTTTGAACAAATTTGCGCAGCATGGTCACGATGCACGAAGCGGATTTAATAGCAATTTAGCCAGACGTCTTCTATGCAATGCTTCTATGTGGCAACAACAATCCTTCAACAATTGTGAATATTTTGTTAAATGCACATGAGGGCCAGCAGGCTACGAGAGAGAGAGCTGGGCGGGGCAAGGAAAAGGCTGCGTGCGTAAAAAGCGCAGCTCAATGGCAATGCAAGGATTTGATCTTATATTTAAATTAAATTAAATTAAACATAGAATATTAATCTGTGGCGGATTTTGATTTCATGGCGCCCCGCCACAGATTAGTCAATGTATGGGAAACACTGAATAAATAAAAACTTTGCCATGTCAGTTGTGCACGTGGCTGTGAGGAAACGATCCATTTGGAAAGTGAGCTCAGCTCACCGTGAATGAGTCTCTTTTCTCTGGTGTTTTTTACCCTCTCAACTGCAGTTGTATAACCTCTTTAGACAAGGAATCTGCAAGGGATGTTTTTTTCCCCCGCTCTCTGTGTCCCTCGCTCCCTCTCTTTCTCCCCCGGTCTCATTCCCTCGTTCCCAGCAGGTACGGAAATAAAGATTTCTTCCAGAGAGGAAAATAATTATCATTCTTCCACAAATCAGGAAGGGTGTCTCTGTGGATCCAGGGCCCAGCCATTTCCTTAAATAGAACTCGGAGCTCTCCAATCCGCCGACTTTCAGGCTCACATTCCACACATAGCACCGGCTGCGACATTCTGCGCCGCGCAAACAAATAACTTCTGGAGCTTCGGCAGGTACGCTTAAATTGCCGCTCCGTCTCTGCAGACATCCTTTTCTCTCTCTCTCTCTCTCTCACACACACACACACACACACACACACACACACACACACACACACACACACACACACACATAGTAGGGGCTCATCAGGTTGCCATAGTGATTTCCTGCCCGGCCCGCGGCTCGGTAGGAGTGGAGACTCGAAGAGCCCTGGGTGTAGCCGGGTGTGCGTGTGTGTGTGTCGGGGGGTGCTCAGAAGAGTTTGGCTTTTCACAGACAGATTAGTTAAATGCTGAGGGTGTGAAATAAAAGACCCAGCGCTGCAGAAACTAAACCAAACACAAACATGCCACGACGGGAGGGACACTTACCAAAGCACTTTGGTCTTCAGTGCTTCCCTTCTAAAGAGCTCTATTCATGATGCATATGAAGCTGAAGCAAAGTCCTTTTAGGCAAGTCCCTCCACTCGGCGGCCATATTGCAACGCTTTTTGGGCACTCGTAGGGCATCCATTTCAGCAGAAATGCGCGTGTGCAAGGCTTCAAGACACCAATCTTGCTCCAGCGGCGAGATCACAACACATGATTGGCACGATGTCTTCACAACA